>NC_084828.1:144693887-144871387 GCF_033115175.1 Lepus europaeus | reverse complement strand
TTTTTTTTTTTTTTTTTTTTTTAGTATGTCCTTGTCTGGTTTTGATATTCAGGATAATTTTGGCCTTGTCAAATGAATTTGAAAGGGTTCTCTCTTTTATTTTTTGGGAATAGTTTGAGTAGAATGGGTTTTTTCTTTAAAAATTTGGTAAAATTTTGCAGTGAATTTACCATCTGTCCTGAGCATTTTGAGATTTTTTTTATTAATGATTCTTTTACTGATTCTTTATTATTATTATTTTTTTTACTTGCACTTTTTATTAGAGTATTTGTTTTTATTGACACACAATAATTGTACATATTTATGAGGTACAATATTATATTTCAATACATGTATACATTTTAATAATAAAATTAGGATAGTTAGCATCCATCACTTCATGTATTCAAGATTTCTAGGTAGTGTGAGCATTCAGAAGTATTTCTTCTACTATTTAGAATTACACAATATGTTATTGTTAACTATTGTTACCCTACTGTGCAATAGAACATCAGAAGGATTATTTTTACAATAAGGAAAAAAGCATACTGCTTAATTCAATAAAAGTAAACCTTTCTGAGACTTGATTTATAATATATAAATTTCTTTTAAATATTCTTTTTTTAAGAAACTTAATTAACTTTGATGAAGAACCCATGATGATGTATCTTTTGCATGGCAAAAGACTTAGATATAGCTATAGCTTGTGAGACATAAGAATAACCTCCACTGAATGCACTAAAACAAAGTAAATCATTGAGAACAAGTTTTACTATTAACTCTTGTCATCCAACTCGTTGAGGACAGAGGTCCTGCATAGGAAGTTAGTGCACGGAGACTTCTGTGGTTAATTTAACAGTTAACACTCTTGTGTATGTGCCAGTGATCACTGGAGGATCTTGACAGGAGCTGCCTCGGCTGTGGAAGCCTTTGAACCCACACACTATCAGTATTTGGACTAGGCCATAAGCAAAGTGGAGGTTCTCTCTCCCCTTCAGAGAAAAATACATTCTTCTTTGATGACTTCTTCCCACTGGAGATTCACCCACCGAGGTCCTTCATGTACAACACTTTTTGCTACAGTGTCTTGGCTTTCCATGCCTGAAATGTTCTCATGGGCTTTCAGCCGACCAGAATGCCTTAAGGGCTGATTCTGAGTCTTTTACTGAGTCTATTACACTCCTGTTACTGAATCTTTTACTGATTCTATTACTGATTACTTGTTCCTTGATCTGTTTAGGTTTTCTAAGTCTTTGTGGCTCAGTTTTGATAGATTACATGTGTTCAGAAATTTATCCATTTGTTTTAGGTTTCCAGTTTGTTGGCATGTGCTTGTTCATTGACATCCCCAATGATCCTTTATATTTTTCTGATATCAGTTGTAATGTCTTTTTTTAATATCTAATTTTATTTGCTTGGTGCTTCTCTCTTTTTTTCTTGGTTAATCTGGGTAAAGATTTGTCAGTTTTGTTTATATTTGCAAAAGAATAGCTCTTCATTTCATTGATGTTTTTGTTCTGTTTCATTTATTTTTGTCCTAATATTTATTTTTTTAAAGATTTATTTATTTATTTGAGAGGCAGAGTTACAGACAGAGAGAGGGAGAGACAGAGAGAGAGGTCTTCCATCTGTTGGTTCACTCCCCAAATGGCCATAATGACCAGAGCTGGGCCGATCGGAAGCCAGGAGCCAGGAGCTTCTTTTGGGTCTCCCACATGGGTGCAGGGACCAAAGCACTTGGACCATCCTCTGCTGCTTTCCCAGGTGCATTAGCAGGGAGCTGGATCAGAAGTGGAGCAGCAAGGACAAGAACTGGCACCCATATGGGATGCCAGCACCGCAGGTAGAGGCTTAACTTACAACGCCACGGTACCAGCCCAAATATTTATCTCTTATATATAGCCTGGTGCTAGTTTTAGGGTTGCTTTTTCCTTGCATTTCTTAAGCCTTAAATTTCATTAATAGATTATTGATTTGAGATGTTTCTCTTTCTTTGATGTAGGTACTGATTGCTATAAAGTTCCCTGTTAGTACTGCTTTTTCTGTGTTCCATGGGTTTTGACCCAGCAGTATTTCCATTTCCATTTGTTTCAAGAAATTTTACAATTTGTTTCCTGATCTATTGGTCGTCCAAGAACCTAGTGCTTAATTTTCATGTTTTTGTTCAATTTTAAATGTTCCTCTTATTGATTTCTAGTTTCATTCTATTGAAGTCTGAGAAAGTAAATGATCTGCTCCTGATTTTTCGGAGACTTATTTTGTGATGTATCCAGGAGAATGCTCCAGCTGCTGTGGCGAAGAGTGCGTATTCCACAGCTGTTGAGCAAAGAAGTCTGCGAATGTCCACTGGGCCCGTTTCTTCCGTGCTATAGTTTAACACCAATGTTTCTTTGTTGATTTTTTGTTTGGGTAATGTTCATTGAGGAAAATGTGGTGTTGATTTCTCTGACTATTACTGTAGTGACGTCTCTTTCTCTCTCCTTCATATCTAATCATGTTTATTTTATATAATTGGGTGCTCCAGCACTGGATGCATATATATTTACTATTGTTGTTTTCTTTTGTTGAATTGATTCCTTTATCATTATTCTTTATCTTGTCTCTTTTTAACGAATTTTGTCTTAAAGTCTATTTTAACTGACATAATTGTAGTTGCTGCTTTTTTTTTAAAAAAGATTTATTTATTTGAATGTCAGAGTTAAGGGGCTGGGAGAGAGAGAGAGAGAGAGAGAGAGATCTTCCACCTGCTGGTTCACTGCCCAGATGATTGCAAAGGCCAGCACTGGGCCAGGCTGAAGCCAGGAGCCTTTTCCAGGTCTCCCAAGCGGGTAGCAAGGACTCAAACACCTGGGCCATCCTCCACTGTTTTTCCCAGGCCATTAGCAGGGAGCTGGATCGAAAGTGAAGCAGCTTTACTTTTTTATGCTTTCTTTGGGTCTACAGCACCTCAAGGCCATATGGACACTGGGCAGCTACAGCGGGCCTGTGCAGTGGGCCTGTGTAGTGTCCAAGTCCTGTGTCTCAGGGGCATGACCTGCTCAGTGTGGGTTGCCTATTTGCTTCCTGGGGCATGGGTAGGTCAAATTGCTCAGGACTACCTAGGTATTTCCAAGGGCCAAGGGTAGGTGGGCAGGTCCATTTATCAGCTGTATGGGGTCTCTTTGGGAGGTGCACTCAGGGAAGCCTGCTCAGTTGTTTCTCTGGACAAAGAGTGGGATGGCGTGGATGCTCATTCAGTTATAATTTTTTTTTTGGTACAAAAACATTCTGTCTTCTTTCTCCCTTCCTTTCAGGGCTGTGATGATATAAATATCAGATATTTTGTTTTAGCTCCATAGATCCCGAGGCTTTGTCTTAGCATGTTTTCTGCTGCCGTAGTTGACTACTACAGACGTGTGAACTATATGGTAGAGGTTTATTTGGCTTATGGTTCTAGAGGCTGGAAAGTCTAGAAAGCATGGCATTGCATCTAGGAAGGGCCTTTGGGTATGATGTAACATGGCAGGAGGGCAAGTAAGCACGTGCACATTTGTTCAGCGCATGGGCCCATGTGGACCACTCCTGTTTTTTAGCTTCTGATTCAGGCTCAGTTTGGTCTGGTGTCTCTAAGGTGGAGCCCTTTTAAAACCCAGCCCCGCCAGAGAGCAGAACTCCACTTTTCTGCAGGAAAAGGATGTCTCTGGTTGCTTGGGGAAAGGAAGAGAGGACCTAACACCCAGTTGTTTTGACACCGATTTCAAACTTGTCCCATGATTTGCAGCCTCACCTAACATCCCTCATTTTTTCAGAATTGCATCTCTAGTTTCTGAGACTTTCTGGAGCTTTATAGTGTGAATTGCATTGAAAATTGGTTTGTTTCTTAGCTTTCTCCCCAACACCTCAAACCAGTGGCTCTTAGACATCAGCATTCTCTGGTTTTCCTTTCCTTTCCCCCTTTTTTGTTGGTTAGTATACACCAGTCTCTTTGTTGGCTTCCTGGGGAGTGGGGGGTAGGTTACCTCAGTGCTGTTAATTCCTCTCTTTTGTCTGAATGTTATGTGCTTAAACACTTTTTGTTGTCATTTAAGTGGAGTTCCTGAAAGGGTAGAAGCAAATTTGAATGTATACTTTTCTTCTTTGTTTTATTTAAAAAATTTTTGATTAACCTGTAATATTTATACACCTGTTTGGGGCATGCTGCAATATTTCAACACATGGTTACACAAGCACAAGCTGACCAAATCAGGCAATCCGCATCCCCACTTCCCCACTCTGCGTGTTTTGAGATGACCAGCTCCTCTCTTCCAGCTCTTCATACAATAAATAAAAGTGTGTGTACATAATCTGCTATTTGAACCAGAAGGCTCTCCAATTCCTGTTTTCACTTTCCCTAGCACTGCCCATCTCCCAACTCTATAATCACTCTTTTGTGAAGTATTCAATGCCCTTGTCCTTCTCTCTTTCTCCCTATGGTTAGTTACCCCACATCTGGCCCAATTCATTTGCCTGTCTTCTTCATGCTTATAGAAGAACATCAGAACATTCCTGGGGAAAAAAAACACTCAGACTCAGGCTAACTGGTTGCACTTAAAGTTTGTGATGACTGATTTCAAGTGGGTACTGTACATTGTCTCCAACCATGCTCTCCTCCCTAGTGGGCTCACCTTTGTGCCTCCATGATGACTCCCTGTTCTTCTGAAGCTTCCTGCAACCTCTCCCCTCCTTCAGGACCACCCCTGTCATTCCAGAGCAAAGCCCTCACTACTCTCTACTCTTGTACTGCATCTTCTACCTAGTGGACGAAGCATCTTCCAGCAGGTGCTGGGCCCCTTCCTGCCTCTCGCCTTCCCAAGACCTTGATTCACACAGCCTCCCTTTTTGTCTTCCCTGCATCTTTGATCTCTCCCTCACCTCGGGGCAATTCCTGAACACCCATATACGCATGCAGAAACAGTCCCATCCCCAAAATGTAGCAAAGTAAAACAAAACCACACCTTCCTTGATACCCATTCCCTCTGCAGCCAGACTATGCTCCTTTTCCGAGCAGAACCTCTAGAGTTGGCCATTAGCAGGGAGCTGGACCAGAAGTGGAGCAGCTTTACTAAAGCTGTCCATGCTTGCTGCTTTGTTTCCTTGTTTTCCATATAGGAGTTAGTACACACATGAAACTGTGTTATGAAATATTTCAAATAAACTGAAAAGTTCATCCATTCTTCAATCTACTGGCCTTTGCCCCCAACTCTGCGGTAGATACTGCTGTTGTCAAGATCACTGATGATCACGTTGCCAAATCTAATTTACTTTTTCTTCATTTTAGTTGTTTCTCTGTTTGGTTTTAAAAATATTTGTTTATTTATTTGAAAGGCAGAATGAGAGAGAGAGAGAGAGAGAGAGAGAGAGAGATCTTCAAAACTCAGTCTGGGACCAGCGCCGCGGCTCACTAGGCTAATCCTCCACCTGCGGCGCTGGCACCCCAGGTTCTAGTCCCGGTCGGGGAGCCGGATTCTGTCCCGGTTGCTCCTCTTCCAGTCCAGCTCTCTGCTATGGCCCGGGAGTGCAGTGGAGGATGGCCCAGGTCCTTGGGCCCTGCACCCACATGGGAGACCAGGAGGAAGCACCTGGCTTCTGGCTTTGGATGGGCATAGCGCACCAGCCATAGCGGCCAATTTGGGGGGTGAACCAACGGAAGAAAGGAAGACCTTTCTTTGTCTCTTCCTCTCTAACTCTGCCTGTCAAAAAACAAAAACAAAAACACCTCAGTCTGGGTCTCCCACATGGGTGGCAGGGGCCCAGGCGCATTTGCAGGAAGTTGGATCAGAAGTGGAGCAGTGAGGACTTGAGCCAGAACTCCTAGCTTGACCGCCTGCACTACAATACCAGCTTCTCTCTGTCAGTTTTTGGATACCACCTTCTATAGGTATTTTTTTTTTTTTAAGATTTATGTATTTAATTGAGAAGCAGAGTTACAGACAGAGAGAGGGAGAGGCAGAGAGAGAGAGAGAGATCTTCCATCCGCTGGTTCACTCCCTAAATGGTTGCAATGGCTGGAGCTGGGCTGATCCAAAGCCAGGAGCCAGGAGTTTCTTTTGGTTGCACTTTGGCCATCTTCTACTGATTTCCCAGGCCATCGGCAGGGACCTGGATCAGAGGAGGAGCAATTGGGACTCAAATAAGTGCCCGTATGGGATGCTGGTGCTGCAGGCGAATACTTAACCTACTATGCCACTGTGCCTGCTCCCCTTCTCCCAGTTTTACTTCTACATTTCCTGCTTTTCCTTCACTGGCTGCCCCAGGTTTACCAGGGTGATCTGTGCAGCGTTCTTGTGCAGTGTTCAAGAACGTCTGTGGCAGATACCCAGAAATTAATGAAAATGCTGGATCCTGTGGTACATGCATTTTCAATTTTGCCTGATACTGCCAGACTGCTCTCCTCAATGGCACAACATTTGCAGAAGCATAATGAGTTTTCTTGTTTCCCTGCATTCCTCAACATTTGATATTGTCTGACCTAAAAAAAAATTGGCGATCTAAAAGATGTAAAACAAGTGATCTTTATAATTAAAAATCACGAAAAGACTATGTCACCTCCCCCCACTTCTACTCTAACCCTTCAATGATGTCCTTCTATTTAGAATAAAGCTCATGTTTCTTTGCGGGTGGGGTAGGGACTTGGCCTAGAGGTTCAGTGGCTACTCATTGGGACACTTGTGGCCGACGTTGGGGCACCTGGTGCAATACCTGGCTCTGGCTCCTGACTCCAATTTCCTGCTAATGAAAACCCTAGAATGCAGTAGGGGTGGCTCAAGTAGTTGGGTTCCTGCCACCCACATAGGAAACCTGGGTTGAATTGCTAGCCAGACTCTGGCTTCAGACTCCATGGCTGTTTGTTGGCCTTTGGAGAAGTGAACCAGTGGATGGGAGCTTTTTCTCTGTCTCAGACTTGCTCTTTTCTGTCTCTCAAATAAACAAAAAAATTAAAAATAGATTAAGATCCATTTTTCGCCCTTTTCTGACACAGTCCGTGGGGGCCACATGGGTCTGACCTCTCCCCAAGCCTTCACTACCCTTGGTGCCATTCTGTTTTACTCCAGATACTCACGTGTTACTGGGCCTTTTTCTGTTTCTCAAGGCAGTGAAGGTCTGCCCTGCGTGAAGTCTTTCTATTTGCTCTTCTCTCTGCCTGGGAGGGTCTGTTTGCAGCTCTTAGCCTGACTGTCAGCTTACCCTGGAGGCATCAGAATGCAGGCTTAGATGCTGCTTCCCCAGAGAGGATTTCCCAGGCCACCCCGTCTGAGGCAGTCATTCCACACTTCCCCTCTCCACCTGCTGCCTGTCAGACCATGCCCGTTCACTCCCATCTGTTGATTTGTATGTTGTATACAGGCAATACAGCTGCTGCTTCTGTTCCGTCTCCCAAATCTCCACCAAATTGCCTCTTGTGTTCCATGCGAGCTCATAATTTTTCAGAGAAGAGCATTTTGGGAATTGTAGTTTCAACTCAGGTTGATTAAATATAAATATACCACAAATACAGCATTCTTCTAATGGGCTAGCAACGAAACATATTTATTGGATGTCTTTTGTGGGCCAGAGATCAAGCTAGGTGACTTATACATATCCTTACTTAAGCTTTGTGAAGAAGATGGCAATATTCTCATTTTATGGAGGACTGAAGCTATAAGAGGTAAACGTTTTTGCACCTGTTAGTCAGCAATATCATTGACATTTAAGTCCAAGTCTTTTCATCTTTTAAACCCATTCATTTCAGTTACATAATTCCAATGTTAAAATTATTAGATAATTTTATTGCTATCTATGCCATTTTGGCAGACTAATTTTGTCTTTAAAAGTAACCATGGTTTTGAAGGTGACTATTAGGTTTTAACCTGTAAAAGGATCTTTGGGGGATTGATTGATTGGTTTGCCCACTTAAGCCAAGATGGCCATCATGGGCAGAGTGCCTCAACTCTTAATGGGCATAGAAATCAACTTGTTTCCCAAGCTTGCTTGTGTGTTAGAATCACTGGGGGGGTATTTGTCAAAAATACCTATTTCCAACCATCCCCAGGAGATTTGATTCACCAGGTTTAAAAGCTGGGTTCTAAAACAAGTGCCCCAAGCAAATTGTAGCATAAGGCAAAACTGGGAAGCACTGCCTTACCTTACTGTCATTGTCACTCTTCACTCTCAATACGGCTCACACGGTAATACGTCATCTCAGACGCAGATTACTCTTTTCTGATTTTTGCAAACTAAAACTTCATAAAGTTATTAGCTAAAAATGTGATGTTGTATTAAGCTGGTGCAGCCAAACTCCAATGCCCAAAGGGCCCAAGTATGCTAAGTGAGAAAGACACCAGGGAAGATCTTGGCATCTGTGTAGATAGGGTTGCCTCTGTTCTTCTCTCAGCATTGCTGTGTTGGACTTCTCAAGAGAAACTAGAATTCTTGATCTTTTATGTGAAGGTCATGATTTTTTTTTTTACATCCGAGAACTCATTCAATGATAATGATGATGGTGATTAAGGAACAGGTGGCAACATCCAGAGGTGATTGCCCATCATTTGGGAAGATTTGAAAACATCTCTCGCCCTGCGAACTGAGTCTTCTAACCATCATGTCACATTAGTGGGGCTTTTTTTTTTTCCCTAAAAGGTTGGGGTCTAATGTTAAACTCCTTTTCCGAATATTTAATGCTTAAGCCTCTACACATCACATCCTTACAGAGAAAGGAGGGATCACAGTTACGTCTAATCCTCTATCCTATTTCCTCAGTAAACAAGTAACTATAGAAACATACTTAGCAAGTAGTTCAGAGACCATCCTGAACTCTAAGAAACTTCAGAAACCAACTTGCTGCTGGACAGGAGCATCTTCAAAGATGCTTTTCTTCACATCAGTATAAAGTTATTACCTGGTTTTTCTATTCAAGTTTGCAGAACTGTTTGAGCATAGTTCTACAAAGAACAAGAATTTTAATCCAGTTGACACTGGATCTTGCCTTTACCTTTGTATGTGAGCTGAACAGATCATTCATTGTATCATTGATGTACAATGAGCACCAGAGCTGGGAATTTCGAGGCTGTGTTACTTACCCAGACCAGTGTGTGCAGTCACAAGGAGTGTATGGCTCGGGGTGGACTCCAGGGACTGTTTCCTCCCTTCTCTGCATTTACTGGCACCGCTTGGAAGTTTCTATGCATGGAGGGAATCCTAAGTGGACTAGGGGAAAGGCACTCCCAGGTAAGATCAGCCTTCCCAAATGTCTTTCCTCCCATTAACTGGGAAAAAAATTAATGGAAGAAGAAATCAGACTTTTATGAGAATCTATTTTATTAGATAACATACAAAACATTCACCTATTAATAAATTCATGAAGACAATGAGTCTTTTCACAAAGACATTTGAAATCAACTGAATGATCACTGTGGCTTTACAACCTCAGAATCCAGCTAATTTCTGAATTTTGTTGAAGCTGCAAATATGGAAAAAATTCCAATTCTCACCCATTGGTTGCAAATGGGTAAAAGATTTCAAAGAGCTGCTTTTGCAACTTAGAATGTGTTTCAGTTAAATGGAAGTAAGAAGAGACAGTGTGAATTTCACACACAAATAAATGATGGGTATATGAGTCTGAGTGTCATTATGTGTTATGTGTACCCCCAAATGTGTTACAGAGAGATTTAGGGGCTGGTGTTGTGGCGTGGTGAGTGAAGCCATTGCTTATGATGCGAGCATCCCATATCAGGGTGCTGGTTCAAGTCCTGGCTGCTCTGCTTCTGATCCAACTTCTTGCTAATGCAGCTGGGAGTGCTGACCCACTGGGGCTAGCCTGCTCGCTGGCTGCCTGGGATTTCCGTTTCACTGTGATGGGAATCACCACCTTAGATGGAAAGACTGGGATTTCCTGAGTGCATTTCTGGAAGGAAACTCCGAGAGAGGACTGAGTGAGGCATAAGGAAGGGCAAAGCTGGGATGAGTCTGTGGGACTTGGGTAACTGTTGCCAACGTGGCATTCTCACGTCCATCTCATTAAGGGATAAGGAACATCAACTAAGGTGGGTCCGTTTGGGTTTGGGTTTGGTCCTTGAGTAGTAGGATGACTAGTTTATTGGCATTCTGTAGAAACAGATTAAAGTGGATTTGCTCTAGGCTTTTTAGTCTTAGCATGGCTAAATTCCTCATTGGGGATTTGGTCGCCAGTAAAATGCTGCCAGATGTGGGTCTAATAATGGAGCGGCCATCAGAGGGCGCCAAAGACAAAAGGATGCAGCTGCCTTCGCCGGTCGGACAGGGAGGCGGCGAGATCTGAAGAGGGTGAGGAAAAGGAGGAGGGGGGGAGGGAGGGGGAGGGGGGAGGAGGAGGGGGAGGAGGAGGAGGTCACCTACTGAGGGGCTCGGAGTCGTTTGCCTCCGTGGCAAAGTGTGAACATTACAGAGCAAGTCTCCCTGCGCTCGAACTAGAGTCTGCTTGAAAAGATTTTGGAAAGGGACTGGGAAAGTCGTTTGCTCAAGCTCACGTTGCGTGGGGCCCCCCTGCTCCGGCCGGCTGGAAGGGGTGGGACCCCGGCCGCCCAAGGCCCTCCGGGCGAGCGTTCAGGACGGCGGCTGGCGGCTCCCCGGGGCTGCTTCCAGCGGAAGAGGTAATTGTACACTTAAAATGTCCAAGAGCCTCTGCAGCTGCATTACTTGTTTTTTTTTTTTTTTTCCCGATGAATGAAACCCGCGTGGAGCTTCTCTGCCTTTATTTCTGTAGCGTTGACACAGCCACGCGTGTACCAACAGCCATGGGGTGAAAGCCTTCGTGGAACCACGTGACATATGACTTTTTCAGGATGGTTACCAACACTTGTTTGGATGGCAGAAAATGCAACCATGCCACCGTTTCCCCCCTAGAATGCTAACCTCCATAAAAAGAGATCAACTTCAAAGCCTTCTGTGACCCATAGTAGGACATTGGGAATTTTTACTAATTTGTCTGAATTTATTTTGAATCCAGGAGCATAAAAAATAAGAATTGTTTCTATGCGTTTCAAAATCTCCAATAAAAGCAGAGGACCTCAGCTTAAAGTCCTAAAGGACCCTGAGACCCCAGGGCTCGCAGGTCTTCCTTGGGTTCCTGGAACAGACTGAGCAGAGAGCACCCAGGGATTGACCCGACTGGGAGACTGGTTTCTGGAGCGGGAGCTCAGGCCTCACTGACCATATCTATCATCCACCCATCCACCCATCCATCCATCCATCCATCCACCCATCTCTCCATGGATCTCTCTACCTATCGATTTGCTGATCTATGGATCTATTCATTTTTCTTTTTTTGGGGGGGTGAGGATGTCAAAGAGAAAGTTGTGTGAGTGTAGCCCAGGTGCAGGAAACGGGAACCCTGCAGGACAGCCCGGGCTGAGCGCTTTTACCATTGAAAACTGTTGCCATACAACTCAGGGAGCCGTTTGCATCCTGGGCAAGAACTGGGTAACGAGGTGAGTGATGAGTGCGTCTCTGCGGCTAGAGAAGGCGCCCCGTGGGGACCTCGTGGCATCAGCGCTGCAGGTGGCTGCAACTCATGACCAGAGGGAGATGGGCAATAACCCTTCCGGTCTGTGCAGGACCCCAGCTGGACTGACGGACAAACACGCTTGGAAGGGAGGAAAGAGGTGGACTCGAGCAAGGAGGGTGTGTGTGTGTGTGTGTGTGCGCGTGTGAGAGAGAGCGAGAGAGAGCGAGAGCGAGAGAGACACTGAGGACCTGGTGGAGGTGGGCCAAGCTCTCCGTTGCAGAAGAGGCGGTGCAGGGCATGGTGGTGACACAGCTGGGGTTGGGCTGCGTGGGCCGTGTGACAGCGTAACTCCTCGGCTCCCTCTTCCTGCCCAATAGGGAGCCGCGCAGCCTGGGCTCCAGAGGACGGAAGGGGAAGGTTGACTCCTTCATAGGCTGGAGCTTCTGAATAAGTACACACAGGCTCTTAGAATAAACAAAATGCTCTCTGCCTTATAGAGCGTGAGGAAAGCATGAGACTATTTGCTTCCATCTCTGGTCACACCTAGGTGTCTCTGGGCTCTGAGTGCTCTGTGGTGTCGGCTTTTGGCAGGGGCACAGCAAGTGCCTTTGTCATGAGTGGACAGCAGGTGGGTCCCGCTGTGCGCGGGCGGCAGGTGGACACGTTCAGAAACCTGTGCTGGCTCCGTCAGACTTTCATCTCTCTCTGCCTTCCTGGTGTGTCTGAGTCTTCCTTCTCGTCTTTCCCCCTCTGTCTCATGTCTGTCAAGCACACAGACAAGAGCTGAGGAGAATTTAGTGACATTTTCTGCACCAACATCGCCTTAACATTCTAATATTCTGTTTGTGTTAGATATTAATTTAAAAAATGCTTATTTGTTTTCATCTGCTTGAAAGGCAGAAAGAGAGGGAGAGAGAGAGAGAGGGAGAGAGAAAGAGAGAGAGAGAGATTGAGAGAGAGAGAGATCTTCCATTGTTAGTTCACTCCCCAAATGCCACAGGTAGGGCTGGGCCAGCTGAAGCCAAGAGACAGGAGTGCCGTCTGGGTTTCTCATGTGAGTGGCGAGGGGCCAAGTACCTGAGCCATGATCTGCTGCCTCTCAGGATGCACTGGCAGGAAGTTGAATCCAAAGCAGAGGCGTTGGGCACTCCACTGGCACGCCACAACGGCAGACAGGCATCCCGAGCTGCAGCCTAAGGTGCTGTGCCATATGCCTGTGCCCGGATATTTTTTTAAATAAATAAAAGCATTAGATATTCAGTTGAGGACTCCTTGTGGATTTCTCAAAACCTTTGTTTTTCTCTCCTTGCCTCCCTCCTTCCTTTCTTGCTCCTTTCCAGGGCTAACCACATTCTCAAAGTTAGTGCGTAGCCCTTCTGTTTGGTATATTTTGACTGCATTACATATGTTTGTTTTGAAAAGCAATAAATGGCTTTTCGAGGATATATGTTTTACAAACTTTACCTAAATGGCACCCTATATGTACACTTCTGCAGATTGCTTTTGTCATTTAAAAAAGGATTGTAGTTTTGAGGGCTATTGCAGTGATATGTTTAGACCTAATTTATTCATTGTAATTGCTGCTCTGTGTTTCATTCTTTAATACAGAATTAGATTATCTGTTTGTCTTTTGATGGCCACTGAGCTCATTCACAATTTTTCACTACTTACAAGTAATGCTGTGATGAATGTCCTTGTATCACTCTTTTGTGATTCTCCTGCACATACGGTTGAGAATTCTTTACCCATACAGTCGCCACTAGCCACATCTCTGGAGGGGTGGCTGGTCCGAAAGGAGCTGCATTGTAGGATTTTGTAAAATGGATGTTGGATTTTGACGATTTAGTGAAGAAAAGAATATAAAAATCTCATAATTTGATACTGTAGTATTATCTTTATGTTGAAATGGTGCTATCTTGGGTATATTGGGTTAAGAAACATAAGTCACTAAAATTAATATCACCTGCTTATTTGTGCTTTTAGTGGGGCTACTAGAAAATTTAAGATTGTACATGTGCCTTGCATTTGTGGCTCATACAGGGGCAGTGATGCTATTAGTATGCTTCTCTTGGATTCAGATTTTGTATAATTTTTTTTTCTTTTCTATTCCCCACCCCTTTTTTGCTCCTGATAACACTTAATTTTTGAAGCCATTGCTTGCCCATGAAGGAGCCCCTTTCAGTGCAGACCCACCATCACTCACTCTTCCCTAACCTTCCTTCCTAAGCGCTCCCTGGCTTTCTAATTCCTGCCGGTGCAGGGTGACTAGTAGGGATGCCTGTGTGTTTTCAGATGCTCTGGATGGCTGAGGGTGTTTGATGCTCGACTCGCGGATAAGAGAGGTGTGACTTCATTATTTATAGAGTTTGGGGGTTATCACAGCACTCCATTATGCCTTCTCAAAATTATTGGTTTGAGATTCTGCTTGAGGACACAGATTTAACTCTAAGCTATCACGCCCAAACTTATAGTATCTGTGAGTCAGCTTCCTACCCAAGAAACGGAATAAATCTCTGAAATGCTAATCCATCTTAAAGGAGCCCAATAGTCGAGGTTTCAAGGGAGAGGTTCCCCTCCCTTCCTCCCCCATGAACCCTTACCATTATTCTCTCTAAGAAGGCAGGGATTTGAGACACTCTCAATCCTGCTTGAGACAGGGATTGGGTATGCACCATTCTCACTGCTATCAGAGCAGCCTAAAAGATGGCAGCTAAGCCAAGCTGGAAGGAGCCTCTGTTCCCTATAGTGGTGGCTCCCCCATGTGTGACACGGCGCTGCTCTCCCGGCATCACCATTTCCAATGAGAAAATAAATTGCCTCTGTGCAGTCGCATGCAAAGCAGAGAGCCCCTTGAGCTGGTTGGAGCCGGGAGGTTGACAGAGAGCAGGAGTCCTGCACACCAATTGTTAGTGGGTAGAGCTGGGGATGATTTTTCATTGTCCGCTGAACTCCAAGAACACCTCCCTGGAGTGGGCTTCAAATTCGAAAACAAATCTTCACAGTGGCTTCTCCAGCTTGCTTGGCTTTAGAAGGATAGAGCTGTTGCCCAAATTTTTCAAAAGCCTACAAAGTTGAGTGACACAGCTTATATTTTAACAGAACTATTTCTAACTGATGTTACCTCTCTGATCTTCAAACGAAGCGTTGTTTGCACAAAGAGAGGGACTGTGCTGCTGTTAGAATGTGGGCTTTGGGTTTAGGCAGGGCCGGATTTGAATTGCGGCTCCGCCACTCTCTTTAGCCCTGTGGACTGGCACGAGGTGTGACCACCACAAGCCTCATTTTCTGCATCTGTAAAATGGAAACAGCAATATTTGCTTAATAGGTTTACTGGAATGATGGTGTTTTGGAAAAACCCAGTGTACAGGAACTGGCCACCAAAGGCAGAGGTGTGGGGAAACCCCAAGAAAGAGGCAGACATTTCAGGATGACACAAAGTGTAATTTATCTGGGGGGAGGAGAGACTTTGGAACAGAAGTGTGGTCTATGAGACGTGTGGGCTCTGTACCAGGAAGATGTTTTATAGACAAAAGTGGTCCATGGTTCATTGGAATACACCTGGATTTTTCGAGAACTATTTATGAATGATAACTATATTATCATTCATAAAAGACATTCCCAGGGTCAGCTAGTCTCTAAGATAACCTGCAGCTCTTGTGTCCTCCTTTTCAGTCCATAAGGCTTGGGGTGGCCTCCATGGCCACCTAGAAGGCGAGAAGGTGGTCACATCCAAGGCAGGTGAAGGCATGGGAAGATGTTTCCTACAGATGCTAACTATTGCTCCAGCTGCTCTTACGGCAGAAGCTGGTTTGAAGAGCCCCAGCTGAGCCAAGCCCCTGGATGCTTTGGGAACCAAATGACTGGTTAATCCACTTGAACCAGTAGCTTCCAGGCTGTCTCTGAAATGTTTGTCTCTTGAAACTGTTAATTTGGCTCTCTGGAAGAGTGATTTCCATATGGGGACCCTGCCCCATGTCTAGGATGCTGTATCAGGATTTTGAGGCAATATGGCCTGAAAAAAAATCACATAATCATATTACAAATTATATTATGATTTGGATTTAGAAAATTTTAGAGAAATAAAACTTTTATTCCACAGTACAAGGTGTGGACCAGAAAGTATGTCAGAGTATTCTTGACTGGTAGGGCTAGGTGGGATATAGATCCTAAAGATGATTTTCAAGGTGGGGACAGACATCTGTGTTTGAGATCTTTGTAACCAACACCAAACCTTTTTAGAAACTATTGTTTCTTTACCCTGCACGCTTGCAATTCTGTTACCTGCCACTAGAGGTGTGAGTGCTGCAGAGGACTGTGGCTGGCTAGATACTGAGAGTTGAACACACACACACCTATTTCTGGTTAATTTGCTTGTGCTACTTGCTCTGTAATAATACAGTTCAATTTCTCTGTCGATTGTGGTTATAAGGCAATGCCATCTGAGGCAATACAGAGGTAAAGAGACTGAGTGGGGGGTGAGGCCACTCACTAAGAGCGTTATTTAAGCCCAGAGGGGGTGAAAATTGGTCCTTGGGAGGCGAGATCTAGGTCACTTTATGTGCAGAGGACACATGTTCGCAGGCAATCCGGAAGTGGATACCCAGCGCCTCTGTGGTTTTCAAATCTAAGGGGGCAGCAACTGGGGAAATGCACCTTTGGGGGTTGGGACGTGGCCCAAGGCTGAGAAACCCTGCCTGGGCCCCTGGGATGGTTCATCTGGGCCTGTTCTGGTTTCAGGGAAGTGATGTACTTCAGAGGCCCAGATGGTCACTCAGCTTCCCTTAGGGCTCAGAGCTCCGGGCTCGACTCCCCAACCGGGCCTTGTGTTTGGAGGGGCTCGGAGGGACAGTCCTGCAGTGGTTTTTAGACCCCCTGTGAACACGTGACCTCAGTGAGCTTGCTCACAATGTCTGCCTAAGCTCATTTTCTTTTAATATTTATTTATTTATTTATTTGACAGGTAGAGTTATAGACATGAGAGAGAGAGACAGAGAGAAAGGTCTTCCTTCCGTTGGTTCACTCCCCAAATGGCCGCCATGGCCAGTGCTGTGCCATTCCGAAGCCAAGAGCCAGGCGCTTCCTCTTGGTCTCCCTTGCGGGTACAGGGGCCTAAACACTTGGGCCATCCTCCACTGCCTTCCTGGGTCACAGCAGAGAGCTGGACTGGAAGAGGAGCAACCGAGACTAGAACCCGGTGCCCATATGGGATGCCAGCGCCACAGGTCGGGGATTAACCAAGTGAGCCATGGTGCCAGCCCCTAAGCTCATTTTCTTTCTGCTGTTCAACTTGGCCTTCTGAACTTATCCCTTTCCTGTTTTTCCTGCTGTTGCTGGAGAGAGAACGAGAGCGAGGGAGAGGGAGAGGGAAAGGGAGGGAGAGAGAGAGAGCGAGCTGGTGAGAGCGAGAGATCGCGATATCCGACAGGAAGGAAGATCTGTTTCTCCCCTAACCCTACGCCCCTAACTTTCAGACAAGCTATAACTAGCTGGATGAGTGAGTCCCTATGTCAATCCACATCATGGACTGTTCTCATCCGTACACTGCGCCCCCACACAGGAGGGGACGGGCAGGCAGGGGAGCCACCTGTGGTCTCAGTGGGCGTTCTTCCCTCCTCACAGCCAGGAGGAGCCAATGCGCTCTCCCTCCTCCCAGCACAGGCTCCTACTCAGGCTTTCAAAGTTTTGTTCCTCTCTCACAATATGTTAGCAATGTCCCAAATTACACAAGTCCCCAAATTTCCATTTTTTGGGGGAGCAAGCATTTCCATAATTACCTGCATTTCTTTTAAAAGACTAAACTAGTAAGACCCATTGTCTCCAAATTTCGGTGACATCCAGAAAAGCTTCCGTTGTCCCAGAGACACTGATACAGTGATGTGAAAGTGGAGCGTGAGGAGCTGTTGAGTTTTGCACTGGGCTGGGTAATGCTTTTACTTTCCCCTCAGTGCTTTCTCCTTTCTTTACAAGTTACTGTCTGTGTTTCAGACCTCAAAGGTAACGTAGCCTCAGCTGCAGCATGCCGCTTTGTCTGCGAAGGTCAGTGCGTGGAACGCGGCCCTGCGCTCCTGGGACTCGGCCAGGAAGGGGGCCTTTGCAGGAGGAGGTCACCATCTGCTAGTTTTGTCTGATTCAGGTACAGCCAGTGCAGTCGTGTCTCCCACAAGATACAATGGTGAATGGTTCGGAACTCCTCCGGTAACGTGGGAAGACGTATCCACTCCCCGCCAGAAAGCCAGGACTCCTTCCTAGCCCAGAATTCTAGGGATGCCTGCTGTTGGAGAGTTCTCATCTGCGGAAGCACAGGAATTGCACGCGCCTTTGTGATAAGAATGCAGAGAAAAACACTTTTTGGGGGTCCAACTTTGATGTTTTCTTCTGTAGGGGGGAAAAAGTTGGGTTTTTCCTCACCCATTGCAAAGATCATGGCTGACAATCTCAAAAAAAGAGATTGACTAGAGAAAAACATAACTCATGTAATCAGTGTATGTTGTACATGACACGGGAGCCTTCCGAAATGAAGCCCCAACAAGACGGGCGACACTGTTCTGGTGCTGAGTTTTGAGGCAGAGCGGCTGGACAGTAGTTGGAAGTCTGAGTGGTCAAACAGGGGGTTTGGCGTAACGGGGATGAACCTGGGGCAGGGGTGGTGCTTGGCCAGGCCTGCTCCAATTCTTCCCGCCTTCCCAGTGTAACTCCCCTTCCCTTCAGGTGAGGGGCAGGACACCGGTCATCTGAGAGTCTTCAAGGAAGGGGTGGCGGAAGCAGGTCAGAGAGACCCTCTGCGTCTGGGGCTTTCTCAGTTTCCCTCAGCCTAAAACCTTCAGCGTGCCAGGCTGCCGTGTTCTGGGGTCGTGTTTCCTGAGCCTCTGCACCCACATTTCACATTGTTGCTGCTCTCCCTCAGGCAGACATACAGATGCGTTTTCACTGTGTTGGGCGATTTTGCACATGCTGTGCATCGAATGGCCTTCTCCCCACCTGTCTGGGTGGCGGCTTCATAGTTTGGTGACGTTTTGTTGTCTTAACTGACATTTCCCTAACCTGTTTCTTATGTTTATCGGCCTTTGAGTTTCCTCTTTAGGGTACTGACTGTGCATCTATTTCTATATATTCTGTATATTCTTGTCTCTTTCGTATGGATTTATCTTAAAAAGCAATATATATTCTTTATATGTCCTGATCATAATCATTTGTGGGTATATATTCTGTAAAAATATTCTCATGTATATTGTGTGGG
The DNA here is from genome assembly GCF_033115175.1 of Lepus europaeus. Taxonomy (NCBI): domain Eukaryota; kingdom Metazoa; phylum Chordata; class Mammalia; order Lagomorpha; family Leporidae; genus Lepus; species Lepus europaeus. The sequence continues at coordinate 144,852,695 of NC_084828.1, read as the reverse complement.
TTAGGCATTTAATAGTAATTATTTTAATTTATTTAAAAATTTATTTCTTTTACTTATTTGAGAGGCAGAGGGAGGGAGACAGAGAGAGAGAGAGAGGGAGATCTCATCTACTGGTTTACTCCCCAGATGCCTGCTATGGGCAGTGTGTGAACAGGTCAGAGCTGGGAGCCCAGGGCCAGCATTGTGGCACAGCAGGGTAAGGCACCGCCTGTGGTGCCAGTATCTCACGTGAGCACCACTCAAAGTGGTGAGTCCTAGCTGCTCTGCTTCCAACCCAGCTCCCTGCTAATGCACCTGGGAAAGCACTGGGAGTGCTTGGCCCCTGTCACCCATGTGGAGGATGGAGTTCTAGGATCCTGGCTTCAGCCTGGGCAAGTCCTGGGTTTTGTAGCCATTTGGAGAGTGAACCAGCAGATGGAAGATTGATCTCTCTCTTTATTTCTGTAACTCTACCTTTCAAATAAATAAGTAAATCTTTAAAAAAGCTGGGGGCCCAGAACCTAATCCAAGTCTTTCATGTGGGTGGCAGGGACCCCATCACTTGTGTCATCACCTGCTACCTTCTAGGGTGTGCATCAGCAGGAAGTTGGAAGCAGGAGCAGAGCCGCAGACTGAACCCAGGCACTCTGATATGGGTCTGCACACCCTAACTAGCGTCATGATCACTAGGCCAATAGCCCGCCCCTGTTTTATTATTATGTTATGTAACTGGGACATGGGACATCATTCTGGCTAATAAATATGGAACTTTATTTAATCTTATAAGAAATTGTGAAACATCAGGGCTGGCGCTGTGGCCTAGCTGGTAAAGCCACAGCCTGCAGTGCTGGCATCCCATATGGGCGCCAGTTCGAGACTAAGCTGCTCCACTTCTGATCCAGCTCTCTGCTATGGTCTGGGAAAACAGTAGAAGATGGCCCAAGTCCTGGGACCCTTGCACCCATGTGGGAGACCCGGAGGAAGCTCCTGGCTCTTGGCTTCAGATTGGCGCAGCTCCAGCCGTTGCAGCCATTTGGGGAGTGAACCAGTAGATGGAAAACCTCTGCCTCTCCTTCTTTCTCTGTGTAACTCTGACTTTCAAATAAATAAAGAAATTGAAAAAAGAAAAAATAAATTGTGAAACAATCTTCTCAAGGGTTTTTACCATTTTTGACTTTCATCAACAATGTGTGAAAATTCCAGTTGTTCCACACTTCTGCTAATACTTGGTATTAATCTTCATTGGTATGTTAGTCTTTAATTTTAGCTTTTCTAGTGAATATAAAGTGATATCTCATTGTTTAAATTTGCATCTGCCTGATGATTAATGATATTAAGCAATTTTGTATGGTTATTTGCCATTTGGATATTTTATTTTTTGAAGCAGTTAATAGACTTTTACCTATTAGAATATCCTTGTATATTGGAACTCTACTTAGTCATAACCATTTTTTGTATTTTTCTTTATTAATTTTGCTGTTATTTTAGTTATCTTTCATCTTTGTTTATCATAAGATTGACCTACACTTTTTCTACCTTGGGCTCTTTTTGTTCAGTTTTGTTATGAGGTTATATAAACATCATAGAATGGGCTGTGCATCCTTTTCTTTTTTTCTAATATTTTGACATTTTTAATGTGAAAACTATATTTAGAATTAACCAGCTGGACTCAGTGCGGATGATCCCAGTTTTGTTGGCAGCATCCACGCCTTGTTCCCCCCACCCGAATGCTGACTCTGGCCACATCAGTGTCCCTGAGCTCCTCCACAGCCTGGCTGAGCTGGTGCTGTTGGCCCCGACATTCACGATGAACACGTGTGTGTTGTCCTCTTCATGGTGGCCTGGTGGTCAGGTGAACCTGACGATGGCAGAGTGGTCAGGGTGCTCTTCTGTGGTTATTTGGGCTGCCGATCGAGGCGTAGTGTCTTGGGCTGCTGGAACGTGGCTGACGTGGATGAAGCACAATTTTCCTTTTTGTGGCTGTGGTCGCCTTTCAACACTGCCTGCTTGGCCTTCACAGCCTTTGCTTTGGCTTCAGCTTCAGGAGGGGCAGGAGCTGCTTTCTTTGCCTCCGGCGCCATCTTCTATTCTTGGGACTTTTTGATGAGGTAAGGATTAGACGCTCCCTGAAGGTTAGATGAAACTTAACTGTAGAACTGGTGTTTGGTGCCTGATGCTTCCTTAGCGGTCTAATGTGGTGTTCTAGCTCTCCTTTAGGTACTTCTGGCCATTTACATGTTCATTTTATCTTAATTTTCAATTTGATTGGCAGGAATTCTGTAGCATTTCCTTTTGATTTTTAAATACCTATTGAATCTATAGTTAGGTCCTCTTAAAAAATATCTAGTGTTTTTTGTGCTTTCTCTTTTTTTCCCCTTAATCAATCTTGCCAGAGACTTGTATATTTTATTATCTTTTCATTGTTTCTTTTGTTGTTAATTTCATCTTTTTTGATTACTATTGTTATTTACTATTTCTGTCCTTTTACTTGTTCCTTCTCCTAACTTGTTGGGATGAATGCTAAATTTGTTACCTTTCAGTTTTCTTCTTTTGTGCTGACTTGAATATTTGTATCCTCCCCCAAGTTCATGTTGAAATTTAATTTCCAGTGCAACAGCCTTAGGAAGTGTTGCCTTTAGGAGGTGGTTGAGTTAGGACGGCTCTGTCCTCATGATTGGGATTAGCAGCCGTTATGAAAGAGCTTGATAGAGGCGTTCACCACTGTTGCTTGTCCTTTTTGTCCCTTCCGTCCCTTGCTCTGTGTGAGAACACATTCCTTTCTGGGGGATGCAGCAACAAAGCGGAAGCGGAGCCAGGCTGTCCCAAACCCTGCGCCTGCTGGCGTCTTCCTCTCGGGCTCCCAGACTCCGGAACTGTAAGACAGTACATTTTTGTCCTCTATAAATTGCTAAGTCTGAGGTATTTTGTCGTAGCAGCACACATGGACTAAGCTCTCAAGAGAACAGAAGTTCCTCTCGTGTCTCTTTAGGTATGCTTCACAAATTTTCATAGCCGGTTTCTCATCCTTCAATTCTAAATGTTCGTATGTTGTTGTAACTTCTTTGTCCCATGCTTATCTTTATAAATATAAATTTCTAAATGATTAGTCTTTTAAGGTGAAGTCATCTTTTTCTTAGGAGTTCCAACTTTATTGAAACACAGTCAGAATACTTGTTCTGAGTTGGTTGGTTTGAATGACACAGGCCTCAGCCTTTGGCTGTTGAAGCCAAATGATTTGAAATCAGGACTAATGAGACCACAAAAGATGATGAGACCGAACAGAATTAGTTCTCCTTTTTTTTTTTTTTAAAAGATTTATTTATTTACTTGAAAGGCAGAGTTATGGAGAGGCAGAGGCAGAGAAAGAGAGAGAAGTCTTCCCATCCACTGGTTTACTCCCCAAATGGCTGCAATGGCCAAAGCTGACCCAGTCCAAAACCAGGAGCCTGGAGCTTCATCTGGGTCTCCCACACAGGTGTAGAAGCCCAAGGACTTGAGCCATCCTCCACTGCCTTCCCAGGCCATAGCAGAGAGCTGGATTGGGAGTGGAGTAGGCAGGACTCAAACTGGTGCCTATATGGGATGCTGGCACTGCACGTGGACAGTTGTAACCACTACGCCATGGCACAGGCCCTGGAATTAGTTCTTTTGATGAAACTCCACAGCAGAAAAGAAGGCGTGTGGTGTTAATTTGCTGGTGGACATGCATTTAGTCCTATGGAGATACTGGTTTGAAATTCTTGGACTGCTAGGTGATACTCTTTGTGGGTGCAGACAATTCTAGCCGCCACAGTTTGAGTAACTGAATATTGAAGTGGACATTCTAGCTGAGACTCAAAGACAATGGGTGAAGATACCACCGTGGGGAACCAGACCATGATGCCACATTGCAGAGAAAGTATTTAAAAACAAAGTTTATATTTCTTAAACATGAATTCACACTAGGGGTGAAAGTGGTTGTTTTGGAGGTAAGACAGGAATGGTGAAGAGAATTTCTCTGGAGAGCACTTCATTAAAGAAGCCCCCACCACAAGCGGTGACTTGTGCCTGACTTCATTTCCAACCTAGTGAGGGATACTTTAATAGGACTATTCAGAAAGCTTATGGGATCCTGTAGAGTGGAGGGAACAGTGGTTTGATGTCTAATTCCTACTGGGCAAGTCTTCAAAGGGTGTGGGGGGAGTGGGCATTTGGCTTAGATGTTGAGAATCCACATCCCTGAGCTGGATTCCTAGCTTTGACTCTGGGCTCCAGGTTCCTGCCAATGCAGACCCTGGGAGGCTCAAGTAATTAGGTTCCTGCCACCAATGTGGAGGCCTGGATAGAGTTCAGCTCTGGTTTGGGCCCTGGCCAATCTGGGCTTTTGAAGAGTGAACCAGTGGTTAAGATCTCTGTTTGCTTGTATCTCTCTTTCTCTCTGCTTCTCAAATAAATAAGTAAAATCTGAAACAAGAATATGGATAAGAGGTGGGCAGACTAGTTACTGGTGGATGATTCAGAGGTGTGGTATCTGTCTGGGGGTTGCCATGTGTCAGGGCCGAGAGGCACAGGTGTGTCCGAAGGGCTAGATGCCTGTATGTGTGTGAAACAGCGGAGTCCCAACCAGAAGGGGCTTCTGGAAGGTAAATGGGACAGTTTACTGCTGCAGGTAGCAAGCTGAGATAGACTACCCAGGGGCTGTGCATGCAGAAAAGGAGCAAGTGCACTGGGGATGGCTTTGCCTGGGTCAAGGAAATCATGGACAAGAAATCATTAAAATGGGAATCTCCAAATAGCATGTGAAAGTTTGCAAGAGAATCAGGGAAGGATAACACCATCAATCAGTGACTTTTGAGCTTAGGCTAGTGTCAGTCAATTAAGAGCTTTCTAGTCCCCTCACTCTTCTTTTTCCCTTAGCCCCCAATGCTGGAGTGTCAGAAACAACAACTGCATGAGAGAGAAGATAAGCCAGACAGATGGAAGTAACCACCCCTTCTTCCCACAGAGCAAGCCAGTCCTGTGGAGAGGGCAGAAGCAGGATCTCTACATAAAGCTGGAAGCCTGAACATGGGACTAGATAGCTAACTGTCCTTTAAACTGAACCTGTAAGGTTTTGTTTTTCTGACAATCAGAAAAGTCATAGAAACAACCTGAGTTTCACACTAATGGGTAAACTACTGAGTAAATTTTACAGGAAAACAGAAGACATCGTGGAATGCTCTGTGACGTCATTTCATGAATTGTGCTTGTTCAGTGTGTTGGTTTCATCCAGTATAAAGTGGAATGGTGGAGTCTCAGAAAATCATTGCTTAATAGGGCTTCATTGTGAAAAGGCTGATGACCAAGGGGGATACAGGACAGCAGGCAATAGTAGCAACCCTGTTCCATTGTCTTTTGTGTCCATACCTATGAAGGTGAACTTCAGAGCATCTTTCTTCATGATGCTTGCCTTGGGTCATGTGAAAAGTGATGTCCACTAGACCACGGCTGGTTCCTGAAGCTTCTCAAAGACCCTGAACCTTTGACTCTAGGTGGAGTTGGGGCCCTGTCCCTGGGTTCCGCATCAGGGCACGGTATTAGGGTGACATGGTTATACTAATTACTGCAGGACCCCCTCCCCATGTGTGAATTTATGATACATCTATCACTGCGTATTGTAATTTTCTGCCTATGTACTGTCAGTCTTCATGACAAAGAGGAGAAACAGAATGCTGAAACAACAGAAATCTGTTTTCTCATAGTTCTGGAGACTAGCAGTCCAGGACCAGTGTGCCAGTGCTGGTGTCTGGCGAGGCATGGCTCCTTGGTCGGCTGATGGTTGCCGTCTTGCTGTGTCCTCACATGGTTTCTCCTGTATGTGAGCACACAGGCAGCGAGAGAGCTCTGGTGTCTCTGCCTCTTCTTGTAAGGACCCAGGTCCTATCATTCAAGACTTCAGTTAACAATAATCACTTCCTTAAAGGTTCTATCTCCAGTGTAATCACACTGGGGGTTAGGGCTTCAATAGATGAACTTCAGTCTATTACATGCTCATGAGACCATGAGCTCCTTAAGGCAATGTTATTATTCCTCTTTGATCACCAGTGCTAAACGCAATGCTTAGCTCATGATAGGTGTTTAATCAATGTTTTTATGTTTGCTTATGTGATTTCTGGACTCTTGTTTTGCTCTCTATAACTATCTGCCCCTCACGTCCGTACCTCACAAGAACCCTGCCATGGGTAAGTGTCTAAACCCCCAAGTGTAATCATCATTACTGCTGTTCACCAAACATCTCTGGGTCTCCTCTATCCAGGAAAGTGGGATCCTATTTCTTGGATCACTGAGATTGTATCAGACCGTGGATTAGATTGGGCAGTGAGCTGTGGGTGGAATTCTAAGCTGGAGCATTAAGTGGTAATGAGACCCCCAGAGACTGCATGTCCTCTTTCATGGTGGTGAGCCATGTTCTTGATAGAAGCTGCTTCATCAGCCTGCATCCTAGAATGAACAAGACGTAAAGTAGGAGGGCGTTTCAGAAAGTTCATGGAAAGTGGAATTGAAAGGTAAGTTAATGTTGGTGCAAACACTTTTTGAAATCTGTCTGCTCTGCCCAAGAGCCAGGCCCCTGGGAATGGAACTGCCCTAGGGGTTGGAGGACTGCTGGGTCAGAACTGCAGACCCCATTGGCCCTATGCTAAAAAGCTCTTCACTGTTCCCAGCTTCCAAAGTCATGGCAGCCACCAAGGGGACAGCCTAGGGGCAGTAACATTGCAGGCAGTGCAGGAGGGTTCCCTTTAGAGATCCTGCCTACTCCATACTGACCTCCTATTCAGGCCAGCCCTCCTCCTGGGCCAGCTAGGTAATGGGAGTTACCAGGGTATCTTCCCTAAGGAGGTTCACAACTGGCTTATAATGTCTCTTCCAATAACCCATGTGAAGTGATAGGTCTGGACCTCACCTATACCTGGCCAGGACTTAATGCTCCCTGATCATTGTCAAGCCCCTCCTGTCAGTTTCTGTTTGTCTCGCAATGGAAAAACTCCCTCCTGGTTTGGACAGCACCTTTTGGGTCCTCTAATAATGATCTGCCTTTTGTTTTAGACCTTGTGTATCTAATCTGCTTGTTAGATTCCTTTCCTCTAGACTTGAAGCAGCAAAATTCTAGATGGCCATGCACATGAAACATTTTCACATTGAATCTTAGAGACAGTTCATGTGAGCTAGCACTGTAGCATCCCCGAGAGGCCACCTTCTGCTGCAACCCTGTCTTGACCACGGGTCCCTACTTCACTCCTATTCAGCTTAAAAAAGTCAGACAGTCCTTGTCCTAACCCCTGACAGCAGCCACGGTTTCCATAAGCAGAGGGAGGGAATGATGGAGCCTGGGATTAGAAGCAGGCCAGACTAACTCCATCCCACAGCTTCTTGCCAGCTTGTACACCCTGAACAAAACGGAAGCATTCAGGGATTCACCTGTCTTCCCACTAATAGGACAGGGCTCTTGTTTTCCTATACGTCCCTTTGTCCTCCTCATTTTGGCCATCTTTTCCACCATGAGCAATGTTTCCAGTTTCTCCTTTTAACCTCATAATCATAGTGCTCCTATTTTTATCATGTACAATTAATATTTTAAATTATTTAACAGATAGAGTCAGACAGAGAGAGAGAGAGAGAGAGAGAGAGAAAGGTCCTTCTTCCGCTGGTTCACCCCCCAAATGGCCATCACGGCCGGCACTGTGCCAATCTGAAGTCAGGAGCCAGGTGCCTCCTCCTGGTCTCCCACGCAGGTGTAGGGGCCCAAGCACCTGGGCCATCCTCCACTGCCCTCCTGGCCACAGCAGAGAGCCGGACCAGAAGAGGAGCAACCAGGACCAGAACCCGGCACCCATATGGGATGCTGGTGCCGCAGGCAGAGGACTAACCAAATGAGCCAGCCCCAAAGCAAATCACCAAGTCAAATGGGTCTAATGGAGGTGAAATGAATCAGTATAATATATTTCAAAAGTCCTTACAGGAGTATATGATGGCTATATCCAAGCCATCATGCAGGAACAACACAAGACTGCTCTCCGTTTCCAATCAATCCAATCCCGAGTATAGATCCTCGCCGAGATCCTCACCCCAGATCTACGCCCCGTATCAGCAGGAAGTAGCCAGAAAGAAACTGGCACCAAACCTCATCTATACTCAGAGTCAGGATTGTTGGAACAAGGAATAAGCCTGAGCCATCTTAGGTTCTTTTCACTTCTGCCTTCTTTCAAGAGATCAGTTCAGTCTCACACTCTACTGTCCCCCCCCACCCTGCATTCTTCCTCAGATTTAGAAGCCAGGGGGCCAATCTTGAGGAACCTGGATGGGGAAACTTACCTCTGCCTACTGCCCTCCACCTCAACTCCTAGCCTACCTAAGATACAAAAAGGCCCAGCTTACTGGGGCTGGGCCCTCTGCCACATGTTCGGTGTGTTTGCACACTGGCAGTTGGTCAACCTCTGCGACTTTATTTTCTTTGAATAAATTCGGTCTGGCTGCAAGTTCATGTTCTGTATCCTCTCTGTTCTGCACCCTTTCCCTTAGATTTGGTGCCCCATGTGAGGCGGCACCAGTCTGTACCCCTTTTCCTTACAAAATCCAGGCTTAGTGTTTTCATAATGCATACTTTTCATGAACCACTTGAAAACTCTTTGTAGGCAAGGATTTCAAAAAATTTTGCACCAAAACAACTTTAATTTTCCATGAACTTTTCAAAAATATCTGTCCTCTTAGGACAAGGGCACTTAGCCACCATCACATGATGTTTTAGTCAAAGGAGAAAACCTCCGATCTCACCCTTCAACCCATTGCAATCCACTTGTTCTTTTCGGTTTAAGGTGTAAATGTCACTTGATTTTTCCAGAGGATCATTTTCTGCAGTCCTTACTTGGGCTCCGTCCGCTCCTCACGTGGGCTTTGGTGGAGGTTGTCTGGCAGCACTGGCAGGGCAAAGTCAAAGCAGAAGGGTTTGGTCTTTGTGGGCTTGCAAGGTTGATGCCCGCCTCCTGGCTGTGACTGCAGCTACTGTGGTCAAATAGCTTCAGAGACAAGGAAGCATGTAGGCATCTGGGACAGTCCTTTCAGAAACGTCCCTGAAAGGGGCTGGTGTCATGGCACAGCAGGTTAAGCCACTCTTGTGACGCCGGCATCCCCTATCGAAGAGCTGGTTTGAGTCCTAGCTACTCTTAGTTCAGCTCCCTGCTAACATCCCTGGGGAATGGCAGGTGATGTCCCAACTACTTGGGCCCCTGCCACCCACAGGGGAGACTTGAATGGAGTCCCTTGCTCAACCTTTGCTATTGTGGCTCTTAGGGGAGTGAACCAGTGGATGGAAGTGTGCTCTCTCTCACCCTCTCTCTGTCACTCTGCCTTTCAAATAAGTAAAATAAATCTTAGAAAAAGTTTCTGACTGCCGTGGTCTTGAACTCTTAATGACTTTGTCCTTGGACGCACATTGAGCAAATAGGCTGTGTGTGGCTGTAGTCCTTTTTGGCACTGTTGTACCTGCTTTCCTTTGTCATTTTGGAAGTGAGGACCTGAGGGAGGCTCACTCACTCTTCAGCTTAGGCTGGTTCCTCCATCATACAGCGTTCTCTGCTACCTGTAGTTGGAATCTGTCTTCCCCTCTTCAAGGTCTTCCGTGACTTTCTGCTATAACCTCATTCATACCTGGAGTATAGTGATTTGTTAATCGTCTGTTTCCCCATGATATTGCCAGCTCCATGGTAATGATCCTGATGAATGAGTCTTACCTCCCAGCAACTGGCAAACCTGATAGATGATGGCTGACCTGAGTTGAAATTTCCCCTCTACACCTATCACCTGGCTGATCGCCTCCTCCAAGACATGGTAGTGATGGTGGGTATTCCAGCTTTCTGAACTGCAGAGCACATGGGATTTGGACTCCTACAGATACACTGTATAGACTTTGGTTTTTGGCTCTGCCGTGTGGTAGCTGTGTGGCCTTGGGAAGTTGCTTGTTCTTGCTGAGTCTTGGTTCGCTCATTTGTAAATGGGGATAATCCTTATGTTGCAGGCTTGTCAAGAAAATTAGATGACACCTGCCAAATACCCAGCAGGTCTGGCATAGTGCAATGCCAGTTAGTACGGCCTCCTTTCTTCTATCAGCGGGATTGGGGACTGAGTGGTGGTGGTCTCTAATCATTAGTGGACGAAACTGGTGGAACACCTGCCCTTGCAGTTGCCCTCCAGAAAGACATTTGGGGATCCTGTAGAATTCTGTATCATTTTTTCCTCTAATTTTAGGCAGCACTAAATCTCATTCCTGAACCTTTTTAGTGAAGAGTAATGCATGACAGTAAGATATTTACGTAGATTGAATTGGACATCTGCAAATGTGGTTTATTGCTATTTCAATAAGGCATTTAATCCGAAAATTCCAGGATGTGGGATATTTCCTGTCCTGATAAGTTCATCTTTGCTCAGTGACAAAGACCCTTGTATTAGTCAGTAGCCTTTCAGTTGTGAGGGTGGGAGGGGATCACAATCAAATTGGCTTAAGCAGACATGGGAATTTATTGGCCTGTTTAATGGGAAGTCCAGGGTAGCTCTGGATTTGGACTTGGTTGGATCAACAGAACTTTCTTCAATGTAATGTTTTAGTTTGCTTCTCTGCTTTCTTGACCTTACTTTCCCCCTTTTCTTATAACATATAAGCTTTTCTCTTCTCACACAAGGCAGGTGGGTGTGAGATGTTCCAACCTTACTTCCTCCCAGCACCATGACCTCAAAGGCAAGAAGCATTCTTTCCTACTGGCTTACAGAAAGATCCTGGTGAAGACTCTGAGTGGTTTGACCTGAGTCACGTTGTCATCCCTGAACAAACCGCTACTGCAGTTCATGGGGTGAGCGGGAATTCTGATTGGTCAGACATGCTTCTGGAGGTGGAAGGAGAAAGAGGAGGATGGGGGAGGGTAGGGGGAGGAAGTGTTCTGTGATTGACAGCCCCTAGGTCCATGTTGATTAGAGATGGGTGTCTCAGAGGCAGAGCCTGGCCAGACAAAAAAAATAATGGTCTTTATCATACAGAATTTTTCACTTTCTACAGTCTCTTCCCTGTTTCCTTATTATTTTTCTCTTGAGAACTTCTTTCATTAATCTTTCTTATATGTAATACATTTTCTTCCACTGTTGTCTTCTACTTGGAGTTTACTGATTATTTAATCAGAATTAAGGAACCTCTTAACCTTTCCCCAGTGTTCAAATGGTAAACACCAGTGGATTTCTGAAAAATATCTCAGTATGAAAACAATGAAGGTGATAATATTATCTGAACTATTAGTGTGAGTAGTTGCACATTTCTTAACCATTTTCTCCAGAGTTGAAAATGTATGTTGGGTGAAGCTGCAGCCCTCATGCAGGTAGTGAAGGAGAGAAACATTGCTACTTCTGGGAGCCTGTGGCAGAGGCTCTGACTTGGAAGACATGATCTTGTGCTTTGGCAACCTAGGGGGAGGGCAAATTATATGTATATATCATAAATTACATGTATATATCATATTATAGATAATATATATATAAATATATGTCTATAACATATAAACCTGATGAGACTCAGCCTTTGTTGTCTTGGACCTGATTTTGGTGGCATATGTCAACAATATGGCCAGAAGCCCAGTTGTGCCCAAATCCTGCTCTGCTGATCACACCCTCATTCCTCACGACAGCACGAGTCACTGTGGTGCCCACGTGGGCTTCTCAGGAAGACTGGGTTGAAGAGACTGCATGAGCCTGAGACTTCGTAGATTCTCCCATGTCTTCCAAGAAGTCAGTATTTGGGATTTGTACCGTACCCTGGTGAGCCGAGTGGAGGAATGAAACTGAAGATGGGATGAGGGATTGACATGGGCAGATCTGCAGAGCCGGCTGGGACTTACCTGCATCTCCCAGTGCATCTGTGAGGGCGAAGGGACAAGAGGAGATACTGAGCTCCTGTTCAGGCCTGGCGAGCTTTCTAATCCTGCGTCGAGAAGAGCAGGACTCCAGTCAAGTGAGTGCGGCCCCTTGAGCTCAGCAGCTCCACTCGTGGCCATTGCAGCCTCCTCAGTCTTCAGGGCCCGACACCTATCAGGTCAATAGCTCTTCCTTTGAGGGGAGTGGCTAATTCCCCACAAAGGAAGAATTGTGTATGGCATGGAAGAAAAAAAGATTTGAAATGATTTCTCCCCAGCATTCTATTTTGTCCCCTCTCTGTCCTGAAAAAGAAACAAAATCTTTAATCTCAGAGGAATAAAAAGTTACCCACGGGTTCTGCCCGCTGCTGTGGTTGATGAGAATATGATATGGGGCCCGTGTTGTAGTGTAGCAGGTTAAGCCACTGCCTAGGATCCCAGCATCTCCCAGTCTGAGTCCTGGCCTCTCCACTTCTGATCCAGCTCCCTGCTAATGTGCCGGGAAAGCAGTGGAAGAGGCTCAAGGACTTGGGCCCCTGTTACCCAGCTGGGAGAACTGGATGGAGTTCCAGGCTCCTGGCCTTGGCCTAGCCTTGTCTTGGTGCAGCCCCAGCTGTTGTGGCCACTTGGGAGAGTAAACCAGCAGATGGAACATCTCTCTGTCTCTCTCACTCTGCCTTTCAAGTAGATAAAAAAACTTTAAAAAAATATGATATATGTAAATATATATATATATACACACACACACAAAAGATAATGGCAAGCTAATTCAAATACTTTATCTTATATAAGAATTTCTATTGTGATATGCTATGAACATTCTTGAAAAACCCCATATTTTACAGAATCACACACTGGAAAACACAGATATTATGGGAAAATAGGGTGAGAAGCAGATTACTCAAAACTTATGCAATGTTGTCACCAGGATGCTGTAAACCAATTGCAACCCTAGTAACAATACTAGCATAGTAAAAATGCCATGCTAAATCCTAATAGATGAAAAACACTGTAGTAAATCTGGACTTTACCTAACAAAAATCTTTATGGAAGTGTGGATCAGGCAGCGTGGAGGCTGATGAGTGACAGAGACAAGGACAAAGTTCAGACTGAGTGGAACCTCACCAGTGGGCACATCTGAGACAGATCCCATGGAGTAAAGAAAGGAGGAGAAAGGTTGTTGGAGATGGAGAGCATGGTCAATATCATTTGCCTTCCCAGCTTGCTGCATTAAAATATTGGCAAAAATTGTACATGGACCAACATGACTTTTGTGTTAAATGAACGCAGTGTCTTTAGTTTCCAGTCTTGTGTGAACTAATTTGCATTGCATAGCTGTGAGTTACAGAAGAAAAGACAGTATGTATCTTTTAAAAATGTTTATTTTTATTTTTCTTCTGTTTGCAAGGTAGGGCAATGAAGAGAGAGATAAACACAGACACACACACACAGAAGGGGGGAAAGAGAGAGAGAGAGAGAGAATCTCTACTCTTCAAATGCCTTCAACAGTCAAGACTGGGCCGGGACAAAGGCAGAAGCCCAAAACTCAGTCTGGATCCATCATGTGGGTGGCAGGAACCCAAGCACTTGGGCCATCATCTGCTGCTTCCTAGAGTAGCGCTGGCAGGAAGTTGGGTTGGAAGTGAAGTAGCCAGGAGTCCAGCTGGCCCGCAGATACAGGATGTGGGTGTCCCAAGAGGTAGCTTAACCCGCTGTGCCACAGTGCCCACCCCCAGACTGTGTAATTCTGAGACACACACTGGCAAATGTTTCATTGATATTTTGAGTTTCATCCATAGAACAGGAGTAAGAACATTTACCTCAGATTTATTAAATGAAATTGTGTGTGTGAAAGTATAAGTAACGGTATGGATAAATAGTCATGCAGGTATTGGGGGATGAGATTTTTAATTGTATATGGTATATGTAAATTTCTCCACTTATTTCCTTATCAGTTTTGGGAAAGTTACTTAAATGTTTTGTGGCCTCAGTTTCCTCCTCTGTAAAATGGTGACAATATTAATATCTATGTCACAGAGCTGTCAAAAGGATCAAAATAAGTTTTATATAAAGTGCATAGACCAACTCTGACATAAATGATTGTTTCTTCTTAATGCCAAGTCATGCTATAACATTGCTGAGAAACCAACGTAATTAAGATGGCATAAAGTGGGCTGGCATTGTGGTGTAGCAGGTAAAGCTGCCACCTGCAACACTGGCATCCCATATGGGTGCCGGTTCGAGTCCCCCTTGCTCCACTTCTTCTTCTTTTTTTTTTTTTGATAGGCAGAGTGGACAGTGAGAGAGAGAGAGAGACAGAGAGAAAGGTCTTCCTTTTGCCATTGGTTCACCCTCCAATGGCCGCTGCGGCTGGCGCTTCGTGCTGATCCGAAGCCAGGAGCCAGGTGCTTCTCCTGGTCTCCCATGCGGGTGCAAGGCCCAAGGACCTGGGCCATCCTTCACTGCACTCCTGGGCCACAGCAGAGAGCTGGCCTGGAGGAGGGGCAACGGGGACAGAATCCGGTGCCCCGACCGGGACTAGAACCCGGTGTGCCGGCGCCGCCGGCGGAAGATTAGCCTAGTGAGCCACGGCACCAGCCCATTGCTCCACTTCTTATCCAGCTCTCTAATGGCCTAGAAAAAGCAGCGGAAGATAGCACAAGTGCTTGGGCCCCTGCCACCCACATGAAAGACCTGGAAGAAGCTTCTAGCTCCTGGCTTTGGCTGGCCTAGCCCTGGCTGTTGTGGCCATTTGGAGAGTGAACCAGCAGATGGAAGATCTCTCTCTCTCTTTCTCTGTGTAACTCTTTCAGATCAATCAATCTTAAAAAAGATGGCATTAAGTATCACTCACCACTTCAATAATCAAGAAAACAAAGCAAAAATCCAAACCCTCAACTAAGATGCCCTTCAGACTCCCTCAGTTCCATCAGTAGCACAGGTACTTAAAAAGCATAACCTTATTTGTTTATTTGAGAGGCAGGGGAAGAGAGAGAGCAAGCACTTCCAATGACTGGTTCATCCCGAAATGCCCACGGGGGTACCTGTTTGAGCCATCACCACTGCCTCCCAGAGTCTGAACTCGCAGGAAGCTGCATGTCAAAGCTTGGTACTCTGATGTGGGATGTGGGATCCAGGTGTGCTAACTGGTATCTTAACTGCTAGGCCAAATGCCTACCCCTTGGGGAAGAGTGAATCCTATTTCTTTCATCCTCCATCCATCCTGTAATTTGCATTTCTCAGTATCTCTTTTCCTTGCTCAAGAACAGTACCCTCTTTTATTGTGTGCAGTTATATTTATTGACTATTTCTTTTTTTTTTTTTTTTTGACAGGCAGAGTGGACAGTGAGAGAGAGACAGAGAGAAAGGTCTTCCTTTTGCCGTTGGTTCACCCTCCAATGGCCGCCGCGGTAGCGCGCTGCGGCCGGCGCACCGCACTGTTCGGATGGCAGGAGCCAGGTGCTTCTCCTGGTCTCCCATAGGGTGCAGGGCCCAAGCACTTGGGCCATCCTCCACTGCACTCCCTGGCCACAGCAGAGAGCTGGCCTGGAAGAGGGGCAACCGGGACAGGATCGGTGCCCCGACCGGGACTAGAACCCGGTGTGCCGGCGCCGCAAGGCGGAGGATTAGCCTGTTGAGCCACGGCGCCGGCTATTGACTATTTCTTTAGTCAAATACTCATATAGTGCATACAGGGTGCTGGCACTGGGCTAAGCACAAGTAGTAACTCATTTAATGCTATCGGACAGTTATAATGTTATGTCCACTTTATAAATGAAGAGAGAATGAAGAGAGGTTGGGACACTTATCCAAGCACCCAGCGTGTGAGTGGCATGACTGATACTGAGGAGAGGTGTGTTTGCTGCCAAGGATGGTGGTCCTCACCCAATCTCATGCTGCAGGGTGGGTTCAGCGCACACTGCTGATTGCCTCGGTCACCTCCTCTGTCCCTGGGGTCTTTCTCGAGATTCCTGGCCCAGTTGCACACCATCTGGCTGACTTCAGTCTTGCAGGCCCTTCCTTGCAGAAACTCTGGGGAGCAGTGTGACCTTGCAGGAGCAAAGACACAGAGGCAGCCTCAGAACGTCTCCTCTCACAAAACAACACTCACTTGGGCCAACGGGATCATTTTAGAAAGCACGCTATCTATGAAGAAGTTCTAGGCGTAATCATTTGATTCATTCAGCCTACATCCTGTGTAAGGACGATGGCCCAGTCCGACTGCTCTTTTTCCCTCCTGTTCTCCAAAGTTGGTTTCTTGACTTCTGAAGGAAAAATTTATTATGCGGTTTTCTTCATTTTAAAAATATTTAACAACTGATTTGTGTGTCGCATGAAAGTTACACATTTCCTAAGATGCATTTGCTATTTTATTTTCTTTCATTCAAAAATGTGTCGGTAATCTTTTTGTTAACATGAAGATAAAGGATTAGTAATGCAAGATGCAGTTTTCTTGTAACCTTCTTGAAAGCAGACTATAGTTTCTTATCTGGCTCCAACATTCATTTTCCTGAACTGAAAAAAAAGGCGACTTAAAATGAAATAAACCACATTTGATTCCTAAGAGCATCGCTAGCAGGGAAATGTACTGAGAGAGGCGGACTTGGTCAGATTCCAGAAAGCCCCTCTGCTCCCTAAGCGAGGGGGTTGCCTGATTTTGCATTTGAAAGTACAATATTAATGCAGGGAAGAATTGTGACTCGTCTCTTATTTGATCATTAATCAGAAGATATGTAAGATTTCATTCCTGAAAATTCAGCCTGTTTGGAAGAAATCTTAGTGAGGAGTAAGTCTCCATCGTGCTAGTTAGAAATTGCATTTTACTTTTGGAGTATCTGCTTGGAGCCAGGGGTGAGGCCAGGTGCAGAGAGCATGCACGGGGGAACAGGAGAGCCCTGCCCTCCAACGCCTGTTCCTGCTCCCCTTGGCCCTGGTGGAGGAGAAGCGAGGCACGTGCGGTGCAGGAAGATGCCACACTGGCTTTGCACTCTCTGGTGACAATGGTGGCTGTGCCACCACACGGTATCCAGAGGTACCCAGGTCATGTTTAAATCAGCTGACCTCAGACCATCAGCCCAGCCCAGCAAACACACAGCCTTTCCTGTGCCAGACCCCTCCAGGGCCAGGGAAACACAGGTGGGTGAGATCGGCTCTTGCCATCCAGGAGATACTGTCAGCATGGAACAAAGGTGAAGACGGAGGTGAGCGCCAGTGCCGTGGGGGCCGGACGAGGGCCTGACCAAGCCTGGGCTCAGGGAAAGTGGCCGGGAGGAGACAGCCATTGAGTGTTGGAGCACAAGCCCTGAGGAGCCCTGCAAGAAAACAAGGGGAACAGAAAGCTCTGTCTTGGCCAGGGTCCGGCCTGGGGCGCCCTGGTGGGACTGGCGGTGGAGGCTGCAGCTGTGCTTTGGGGAGTGCGGCAGCGTGGTGTGATGGGTGTCTCCTGTCCGAGATCGCCTGTGGGTGTAGAAGCTGAACGGGCTCACTCCTGGCCGGCTCCACTAGGGAGGTGAAGCTTTCTATTGAGAGGAACAGGTGGGGGAAGCTGCAGGTGGAATCGGTGAAGGAGCTGACAGGGAGAGCGTGAAGGACCAGGGAAAGGGCAAGGATTTAGACGGAGGAAGCAAAGAGGTGAGTTCACCACACCCCATGCCTGCTATGTCCCAAACAGTTCCTGGAAAATGGAATTTAAAGGAGACGTTTATTTTGGTGCAAACAACTTTGAAGTTAATGCATATGAGGGTTTTCCAAAAATTCATGGAAAATGTGTATCAGGAAAAAAGCCGCACGGTTTTCAAATGTTTTCTTTTTGCACCAAAGTGTTTTAATTCCGTTTCCACAGACTTTTTGAGGTACCCACGTTTGTTGGGCTGGTTATTTATTTTCCTGGCTTTAAGGAAAGCACGTCCGAAATGAAGCAGACATTGTCTGCCAGGCATAGCTCTAAGTGCCGATCTGTCTGGGGTAGAAAATGTTCAGATGTAAAGAACAAAACTGAGATGGAGGAGAGGGAGTAGACCGGGGAAGGAAGCTAAAATATTTCAATGTCTCAAAAAAAGTGGCACCTAATACAGGGTAGGTGCTTGGTACGTATGCACCGAGTTAAACTGAATTCCATTGTAGGCCCCTGGAGGCAGTTGGGTACCCGCCTCAGGACGTAAAGAGAGAAGGACAGTGGCTCTGCCCTTGCTGTTGCAGTATTGGCAGCTCCTTGGCTTGCACCTCACCCTTGCTGGACTAGGCTTCCCCGAGGTCCAGGGCTGGCCCCCGCCCCAGCACTCACCCGGAAACCAGGGCACGCTCATCGGCGAGTGCCTCATGCGCAGTAACTTCCACCTCCGAGACACTGAGTTAGAAACAGAGAGGAAGAGAAACCTTGAAACCAGAAGCCAGTGTGGTTGGGAAGGGAGGGCAGGGCTGCCCCTGCCCCTTGTCTGTGTGCTGCTGGTGGGAAGGCGTCACAGTGCTGTGAAGGAGCCGCTGCGAGCAGGGCCGGTAGTTTGAGAAGCAGAGGCTGGTGTTGGAACAATGGGTGTCTGCCGCGTTCCTTCTCCCATGTTCCCAAGCCATCTCCTCCCTCATCTTTATCCTCCTCCTCCAAGGAGGACTATCCACGGTGGACAGTCTGCCACCTCCCACCTCCATCGAAAGGAAGACACAAAGGAACATGCAGAGAAAGAGCCAGTTCTTGGCTGTTGAGTTTCCAAGCAGATTTAAAAACTCATCCCAGAGAACATTCTTAAACGTCAATGCTTTTGATTTGAAGCCATTTTTCTTTTTACTTCAAAAGAGTAAGCCCCAAAGGAAGCTGGAAATACGGCTCTCCACAAACCGGTGGCTCTCAACCCCGTCAGACCCAGCAGGCTCCCTCCTCCTTTTAATTCAACCTTTTTATTATAGAAAACTTCAAAAAATTCATACCAGGAGAGAGACTAGTAACATGAGCCTGATGTCCTCGCCTTCTGCTTCAACAATGAGTGACCAGGGGCATCTTCTTTCATTGCATCCTGACCCACTCTGCTACCTTGATGATTTCACCACAGTTGTCACATTTCATCTGCAAACACTTCTGGATGTGATCTGTTAAAACAAATGAGTTTTTTTTTTTTTTAAAGAATTCATGACCCCATGTGCTGGCTTCGGCAGCACATGCACTAAAAGAAAGCATAACCCCAGCATGATTTTCACACCTGAGATAATTATTGCTAATTCCCTAATTACTGTGTCCACATTTCCCGGCTAACTTACACATCTGTAACAATTTGTTAAAAGCAAACCTCTTTCCGAGCTGGCACTTTGCAAAGTGCCCTTTATTATCCTGGAATAAAACTTATAGATAAATCTGACTTATTACACAATTAAAACATAATCAATATAATGCCCTAACAGAAGTAAAATGAAAGCTACTTAAAACATGCATTTCAGCATTTAAGTGCTTAGAAATGACTGTACTAGAAGATAGAATAATGTAGTTCTGTGCTTGAACTTGAATATAGAGCCACAGTGAATGTGACAGCCTTGAACATAGAATGACCTAGGGGTGTCATGGTGATTTCAATATTGTGAATGGCATTGCCATTAGTGAAGTACTTTTTTGAAACGATAAATAACTCTTGAAAAATTTTTTAACAAAATAGAGTTCAACCTTTGTTTGATTTATAGTGTTTTTATGGACCTGAAAAATTGAGTGCATATGTAAAGTTTCCAAAAGTTACTTTGAGTTTATACATAAAATGGTATTAGGTACTGGGTAAAGATACATATAAATAATTTTTTGAACTTATAAGACTGTACATGGGGGGAATACTCGAAAGTGGTATGGGCTGTGGAACAATTCTTTACTGGTAGGACCTTCCTATGCATTGTGAAGATCTATTATTCTGGGCCCCTGCCCACTAAGTGCCAGAACCATTTTGGATTAAAGGAGACTGAGGTGACTTGAGAATTAAGCTCAGTGTATGATCTTTAATTATATCTTAGCTGGAACTAAAAACCAGGTATAAAGAGCATTATTGTTAGGGGCAGCTGTTTGGCTTGGTGGTTTATGCACCAGCAAGATGGGAACTCTGTCTCTCTGATTCTTAAACAGATGAAAATAAATAAATAAAAATTAAAGGGGTAATTGAGGATATTCAAATACTAAATTGTATGGTAGATAATGCTAAATTTCTTGATTATTTGGATAATTATCCATTTCTTTTCTTATAACTCTCCCATAGATTTGAAAGCTTTTGAAATAAAATGTTTTGGGGAATGATACTCTTAGAAATTTCAAAATTGCTATGGGGGCAATACCACTCCTGTCGAGAAATGGTATCCTTGGTAACAGATTGTGGTAGATCCAGAGAGATGGAGATGGAGTTGGGGAAGAAGCAAGAGGTTGGAAATGGAGAGGAGGTTCCTTCTCCGTGCCCTGCCTTTGGCTTGTCCCAGAAGGAGTCCCTAGAAATGCCTTTAAATTTGGGGCTGTTGAGCTGTGACCTATTTATCCTCTGGAACTCTGGAAGTTGTAGCCTTGCTCAGATTCCCTGGAATCTGGCCTCAGGATGGTGACGGAGGGCGTCAGAAGTCCCCAGGGCTGGGGAGCCGTGCTTACACTGCTGGTGGAGGACAGGGGGTTGAAGAGCTCAAGCCAGCAATGCCGGAGGAGGACGGAGGGTAACTGTGGCCCAGGGGCCCCTGCATGCCTGCTCCCACGTCCCGGTCTCTAGTGCTATCTTTGGAAGCTTACTGCTCCCCTGAGAAGAAAGGGCAGACAGAGCAGGGGCGTGATGGAGCACAAGGGATATGCACCATTTGACTTAGTAAGCTCAGTGTCCTGAGTGACCACTAATTTGATGGAACGTACCCGGAGCTCACGGACTGTCTTCTGCTCAAAGTGGAAATGGAGTGGAGTTAGAGAAGATGAAGTTACTTTTCTTCTCCTTCTCCTCCTCCTCCTTTTCTTCCTCCTCCTCCTTCTTCTCCTTCTCTTCCTCCTTCTTCTTCTTCCTCTTCGTTTTTAAGATTTAATTTATTTATTTGAGAGACAGAGTTAGAGACAGAGAGAGGGTGAGACACAGAGAGAGATTTTATATCCACTGGTTCATTCCCTAGATGGCCACGATGGCTAGAGCTGTGCCGATCCGAAGCCAGGAGCCAGGAGCTTCTTCTTGGTCTCCCACATGGGTACAGGGTCCCAAGGACTTGGGCCATTTTCTACTGCTTTTCCAGGCCATAGCAGAGGGCTGGAATGGAAAAGGAGCAGCCAGGACTCGAACTGGCACCCATATAGAATGCTGACACTGCAGGTGGGGGCTTAGCCTTACTTGCCACAGTGCCGGCTGAAGTTATCCTTCTTTTGGCAAACCCGATTTTGTGGTCTGTGAAAGCTTGCAGCTGCTAAAGCACTCAGAGCACGTGTGTCCGTGGATTAAGTACTCACTCTGTACATTCTGCACGATGCTCTGTTTTACCTCATGATTTTCAGTGCCGTTGTACCAGTTCTCAGAGGTGTGGGCAGGTCGGGGGCATCCCCATGTGTGCAAAGTGTATCAGAAAGATGCAAAGGACTTGGACAGGGTGCTGGGCAGACGTAAATGTCCCATTCGGACACGGCAGGGGTCTGCTTGATGAGGTGTTGTGTCTGAAAAGTTCCATGAGTCTTGTCATTTCTTGAAGCAGAAGAAAAGAAGACACATTTGCCCCTTTAATTAATTTGCAAAAGTGTTTCTAGTCCTAGATGGGGCCTGTGGAGAAAGTGTGGGTTCCCTGTGAAATAAAACCTGGTGTCTTCAGGCCCGGCACCCTTTGTTTAATCAGGAGGATGCCATAGGAACCGGCAGGGGCAGATGGCCGAGATCCTATCGTGGCAGCCCCAGGATTTGGGAACATTAATTTTAAAGGGGGATTAAAGCATAGAAGAACATTTTTCAAACAACATGCGTTTTCATAAGCACCCAGGCGCTCTCTGTGGCTCCATGTTGATGTGACGGGCCTTCCGAACAGAAGCCAGGAGTCCTTATTTTGACTCTGTGTGCGTGGGGAGATCAATATTTGTCTTCTCTCATTTCGTTTTTGGTTGCTTGGCCTACGGGGTGGAGGGGGAGCCTGGTGTGGTTCCAGCTCGGTAGCTCACAGTGGCTCTGGGGACATGAGGCCTCTTAACGACACTGCTGCTCCCGTGGGTGTGCAGGAGCTGGGAGGAAGTCCGTCCATCCTGGGCCAGACGGCTCACGTGTTTCACTTCGCTGCACTGTAGATGCTGAGTCCCTGGGGTGCTGTGGTCATCAGACAGGTGTAACATCCCCCTGAGGGTACTGAGCCCCCCATGTGGCTTGTGGGCACGTAGACAGCTGAGTTGCCCACATTCCACTTGTCTTCCTTCCTTCCTTCCTCGTCCTGCCCTGCAGCCCTCCGCTTTTTACCGACACAATTATTTTTTTTTTTTATTTTTTTATTTTTGACAGGCAGAGTGGACAGTGAGAGAGAGAGAGACAGAGACAGAGAGAAAGGTCTTCCTTTGCCGTTGGTTCACCCTCTAATGGCCGCCGCGGTAGCGCGCTGCGGCCGGCGCACCGCGCTGATCCGATGGCAGGAGCCAGGGGCTTCTCCTGGTCTCCCATGGGGTGCAGGGCCCAAACACTTGGTCCATCCTCCACTGCACTCCCTGGCCACAGCAGAGAGCTGGCCTGGAAGAGGGGCAACCGGGACAGGATCGGTGCCCCGACCAGGACTAGAACCCGGTGTGCCGGCGCCGCAAGGCGGAGGATTAGCCTGTTGAGCCACGGCGCCGGCCTACCGACACAATTAGCACCTCCATCAGTGCTTTAGTTGTGTGTGACATCGGGGTGTGTCTTAGCGTCATTGGCATCTTACAGTTCCGTCAGTTGGGGCTCTATCACTAAGCAGTTTTATTATCTGACAATTTTGAGAAAGCTGCAGCGTTTAGGACCTGCAGAATGGTGCCTGTGGGTTGGCAGAAAATCCCAGAGCCGATAGTGCACTAAATGTGGCTTCATCTATGCGGCTGGTGGCACAGAGGGTGATACTGTATAGAAAACCGTGGTCGTTAATGTCACAGTTGGAAAGCGATTCGGAAGAGCCAGACTCCGAGTGTGGAAATGTTTTAGGACTACCCTGGCTGGTGTATTTCCCTATATTACCCCTTGGGTGAATGCACAGGAATGATGTATAATTAGGATCTACGTCAGGCCTTCATTGCAGGGCCTTCCAGTGATTGCACACCCTTCTGTGTGCCTCTGGATTCTGCAGTTCAAGGTGGAAGGGGTGGCTGCAGGCACCAGAGATGAAAAATGGAGGCCTTGGGCAAACGCTAGAACATAAAACAACAAGACTCCTTTAAAAGGCAAAGGAAAGGCTGCCGAGAAGTAAAAATGATGAAGAGGTGGTTTTAGCAACAACTGGTGACCCTGATGTTGATTTCAAAGTCAGTTGTTTTGAATGGTTTAAGGTGTTAACCTTGGCCCAGACCTGCTGCCTTCACCCAGGGAGGCTGGAAGTGTCCATAGTAAATTATGCAGAAGGTCATTCAGGCTGAGCCTCCTGGCATTCTGAATCAGATGCCATTTTTAATTTTTATTTTCTCATGGTTGCGGCGTGCGTGTTTGTGTTTGCAAAGGCAGTTTAAGGCCCTGGAACTGCAAGCTGTTCTGTTAAGACCCAGGCTGCTTTGCTATCTCCTATCTTTGTTCCTCACCTCATTTTGAGGGATTGTTGCACATTTGTAAGTACAATGGGATTATTTATTCATTGTGTCTGTCCACTCTTTTCTGTGCCACAAAGGGAGAAATAGCCTGCACTGCGACTTAAGAGCTTTCTGACCGCTCCAAAGTCATGACATTTCCTTTGCTTTTTGATGGCTGGCTTTGAAAAGCAGGGCAAGCTGGGTGACAAACTCTGCTGGCTCCGGGAGGGAGATGACTTGCCGTTGTTGTGAAAAAGCGTATTTAGTCACTTTTAAAAAGCAAATTGCGACTTAATGGAGCCTCACAGTCTTCCTTGGAGATTGCTACAAGGTGGATTGTCTTGATAAAACATTTGAAGCCAGGAATCCATCAAGCGTCAGTGAATGCGTGCACTGACCTGAACCAAGCGCACACCATTCTCACCAAACTTCAGAGTTATTATTATTATTTTTTTTAAATAGAGAGAGGATAACTGTCCAGTGCCTTTCATTTTGGCTTCTTTGCAATTCTTCTTCCAGTTCCCAAATCAAATGAAAGAATCCGATGAGGAACTATTTTGAGTCTATCCGAGACCACGCGTGCTGGTATCTGTGGGCTCAGCTTTTCGGGTTTCTGCAGGAGCTGGGAATGTGCCCTGGAAGCTGAGCATTTAGCAGGCCCTTTCACGGCCAAGGGCAAATCTCTGTGTTAAACAGGACAAATGCCATCTCAGCATCACCCTGCATCGTTGTGATGCCTACGGTCTGGGTGATCTTAACAGAGTCCCTCCTAGCTCTTACCTGCCGGAGGAAGCTGCCAGCTTCTGGGTGAGGGCAGAGCCCTCGGACATGAGTGTACTTTGCCACGTGAAGGTGAGAGCAAGTGAGAGAGAGGCAATTGTTACATTTTTTTTGTATTAAAGGAGGAGTGGTACTGAGTAATGCCATGTGTATTAGCTGTGTATTAGTTACCAAGCCACTTCCCGAAGCTTCCTTTCTGAGCCTCAGTTTTTGGTGTTAAAAGGGCCAGTAGCACACCCTTCCTCGGTGTGGGCTGTTGCTGAAGCATAAATTCTACGGACTGTGTAGAGAGAGCCAGAGAACTGAGATTTAAAAAGGGATGTTATTGCAAGGAAGACGTACGCCCTCCAGAACGGCTGTGTTGTGCTGTGAGCCACGGCCTGAACAAGATGAAGAGCAGACTTGGAGGAGGAGGGGCTACCTGGAATGGGCACACCTTGGCACGTGCCCCAGCCCAGGCCTCGGAGAGGCCGTGATGGAAGCCCCTGGCGCTCTCTTCTCTCCCTCCCTTCTTTCCTTTCTGGAAAAGAAAAAACTAAAGTCAGACGATACCTGTGGACTCACTGCCCAGAATTAATCAATGCAAAGATTTAGACATTTTTTGCTTTAAGTGTTAAAAATCATTTTAGAGGAAATAAAATGTTATAAAAATTAAAGTCTTCTCTATTTTCCCTTCCCCAGCATCACTCGTGGTCCTTTAGGACATTAAGGGAACTTTTATGACCTTGGTTTATTTTTCTCTTCTAGTGAAAAATATGTAGTATTGCTAGTACCATTCCTGCTGTGTCTGACACACAAATGATGGTGTTGTGTCCGTGGAATTCTCATGGCCTTTTCCACATGTTCACCTTACAAATCTTTCCATGTTGAGATTTTGTGTGTGTGTGATTCATTTTAATTTCTGCATAGAGTTTAATTGTATGACTGTATTAAATTCTCCTCTTGATATGTTCAAACATGTCAAGTTGTCTGTCGAGGGCATCTACTGCAGTGTCTGCTGGGCCCTCACCTTCCGCAGTCAGAACTGCTTGCCTTCTGCACTGGTGGAATATCTGGCACCCTCCCGATTTTCCTCTTGCATTTCCTCCGTTGGGTTTCCCCTTTCCTAGATTCCCTGTCCTTTCTCATTTAATCTTTTGTTTCAGAAAAGACCACACTACAGCAGCTTCCTGAGGAGCAACTCATGGGACATTAACTTTGTGAGAATCTGTTGCTAAAAACGTCAGTGTTTTGCCCTCACACTTAGTACTATTGCTGGATGTATACTGTTAGTTAAAAAAGAATTTTCCTTCAAATTTTTTTTTGCACTGAAATAAACTTTTAATTCTATATTTTCATTAAAATTTTTTTTTTTCTATTTTTTGACAGGCAGAGTGGACAGTGAGAGAGAGACAGACAGAGAGAAAGGTCTTCCTTTGCCGTTGGTTCACCCTCCAATGGCGCTGCGGCCGGCGCACCGCGCTGATCCGATGGCAGGAGCCAGGTGCTTCTCCTGGTCTCCCATGTGGGTGCAGGACCCAAGGACTTGGGCCATCCTCCACTGCACTCCCGGGCCACAGCAGAGAGCTGGCCTGGAAGAGGGGCAACCAGGACAGAATCGGTGCCCCGACCAGGACCTGGTGTGCCGGCGCCCCAAGGCGGAGGATTAGCCTATTGAGCCGCGGCACCGGCCTCTATGTTTTCATTTTTAAGAAAAGATAAAATATATTTACTTTTTCATGTGTAATGCATTTTATTTTCATTTTATTATTTTTTTAAATGATAATGCTCAATAGTTTACTATTAGAGTTTTGTTGTTTAAGGCTGGGAAGTTGTCCTGGTAACTATTCTGATATCATTGTTTGATATTTCTTGCTATGTTTGTCCTCTTTAGAACCTTGAAAGATCTCCTAGGGTTTGGAAATTTCATTACCTGTCCCAGTGTGGGTTGATTTTCGTCCAGTCTCTCGGCAGTCATTGACTTCTTCAGTTCTGGGAGACTCCTTGAGTTATTTCTGTACTGAAATCTCTCTCCCTGGTTTTTCTTTCTGAAATTCCTGTTACTGAGATGGTAGGTCTCCTAAACTGTTCCTCCTACATTTTTACATTTTCTATTTTCTGCCTTTTTATTCTACTTTAAGGTATAGTTTCTCTACTTTTAAAAAATTATTTAATTTAAAAAATTTTAATTTTTGAGATAACATTTTTAATTTACATTATAGTCAAAGGTTAATGCTCTACTAAATGCAGAGTTCAACAACTAAAAAGTAAAAATACAAGAATTCAGCAGGCATATAGGCTGGGACTACAAAGAGTAATCAAGTGTAAATATGTCAATTTCACTCATATTTAGTAAATAAATAATCACAGATCATTAAAACCATAGAGGGTATAGCATTCTTAACAATTTGACAAAGATATGAAACAAAATTTGACAAAACTATATTTGCAGCAATACTACTACACATAGGCATTTATTATTATTATTATTTTTAAATTTTAGCTCCCACCTATAAGGGAGAACATGTGGTGTTTGTCTTCCTATGGCTGGTTTATTTCAGTCAATCGTTGCAACCATTTTGGTGCAAATGATAGAATTTCATTCCTTTTTATAGCTGAATAATATTCCACATTTTCTTTATCCATTCTTCTGATGATGGACACCTTGGTTGGTTCCATATTTTGGTTGTTGTGAACAGTGCTGCTATGAACATGGTGGTGTAGGTATCTCTTTGATACACCGTATTCATATCAATCCCACCCAGCAGTGGGACTGCTGGATCAAATGGCAAGTCTATTTCTAGTTTTTAAAGAAATTTCTGTACTATTTTCCACAGTGGCCACACTAATATACATTTCCACCAAGAGTTTGTAAGAGCTGCCCTTTCTCCACCAGCATTTTCTTACTCTTTGTCTTTTGGATAATAACTGTTCTGACAGGGTGAGGTGATAAAACATTGTGTGTGTGTGTGTGTTCAAATCCTCTTAACCTTCAAAATGAAATTTTTAATTTTTATTATTTTCAATTTCCAAGAGCCTTTAAAAATCATCTTCTTCCTATTATTTTAAAAATGGTATCTCCTCATTAGTTCATGAATATACAGTATCTTCTGTCTGAAATGATATTAATACTAATGTTAAAATTTGTTCTTCCCACATGGAGTCTGTATCCTGAAAATTTTGTTTATGTGTTGTTTTCATCTGTAAAAGCTACTTTATTTAATTTAAAGATTTATTTATTTTTTTTATTTGAAAGGCAGAGCTACTGGGTGGGGAGAGAGAGAGAGAGAGAGAGAGAGAGAGAGAGAGAGAGAGAGAGAGAGAGATTGCATCTGCTGGTTCAATCCCCAAATAGCTGCAATGGCTAGAGCTGCACTGATCTGAAGCCAGGAGCCAGGAGCTTCCTCTGGGTCTTCCCACATGGGTGCAGGGGCCCAAGGATTTGGGCCATCTTCTACTGCTTTCTCAGGCCACAGCAGAGAGCTGGATTGAAAGTGGAGCAGCCGGAACTCAAAGCAGCACTCATATGGGATGCTGGCACTGCAGGCAGTGGCTTTACCCACTATGCCACAGTGCCAGCCCCACAACTTTATTTTAAGTCTGAAAATATCTTGGGAAGTCTTGCAAAAAAATCAGCAGAAACAAGTTGTGAAAATATTTGACCAACTTCATTCTTCAGTTATTTCTTAATGTGTCTGTGAAGACAGATTGTTCCTGAAGCTCTGTCCATGGTAGGAAGGGAAGAAAATCAGTCCATGTATAAACCATTTAACCGTTTGGGTGTGTCATATGTTGTCAAAGACATAGAACAGGCCCTATAGGGCCTACAAACCAGCCCTTCTCCCAACCACAAGGTTGAAAGTTCTATGAGACAGAACACGTCTTTTAATTAAAATTTTAAAAATTACATTTAAGTTATATAAGTCTCATATATTTCATACATACAGATTTGATAACATAGTGGCACTTCTCCATACCCTCCCTCCTGCCCATACTCCAATCCTTCCTCCCGCTCCCTCTCGGATTCCAACTCTTAATTTTTACAGTGATCCATTTTCAGTATACTTAATGACAGTATAGCTAACCCTATTCTAAATAAAAGAGTTCAACAAATAGTATGAAGAGAAAGAAAAGACAAGACTGTTATTCAGTGGCAGAGACAAGGGCTGTAAGCAATCATCAAAGCTCAGAATGTCCATTTCACTCCAATACCTTACATTTCAGGCACTCTATTAGTTACCTCAGGTCAGGGAAAACATGATATCTGTCTTTTTAGGATTGGCTTATTTCACTAAGTATAATGGTTTCCAGTTGTGACCAACTTGCTGCAAAAAACAGGATTTTATTTATTTATTTATTTTTTACTGAGTAGTACTCCGTAGTATATGTATACTTTAATTTATTTATCCAGTCAACTGTTGATGGACACCTTGGTTGATTCCATATCTTAGCTATTGTGAATTCACTCTTTCATACACTGATTTATTTTGGTTTGGGTAAATTCTCAGGAGTGGGATGGCTGGATCATATGGCAGGTCTAGATTCAGATTTGTGAGGTATCTCTATACTGTCTTCCACAATTATTGCACCAATTTACATTCCCAACAATTGTGGACCAGGGTATCTTCCCCCACATTCTTGCGAGCATTTGTTGTTTGTTGATTTCTGTATGAAAGCCATTCTAACTGGAGTGAGGTGAAACCTCATTGTGGTTTGGATTTGCATTTCCCTGATGGCTAGTCATCCTGAGCATTTTTCCAAGTGTCTGTTAGCCACTTGGATTTCTTTTGAAAAATGTCTTTTTCCGATGCTGTGGCTCACTAGGCTAATCCTCTGCCTGCAGTGCTGGCACCCTGGGTTCTAGACCCGGTTGGGGTACTGGATTCTGTCCCAGTTGCTCCTCTTCCAGTCCAGCTCTCTGTTGTGACCCGGGAAAGCAGTGGAGGATGGCCCAAGTGCTTGGGCCCTGCACCTGCATGGGAGACCAGGAGGAAGCACCTGGCTCCTTGCTTCGGATCGGCATGGCGTGCTGACTGTAGCGCCCATTTGGGGAGTGAATGAGCAGAAGGAAGACTTTTCTCTCTGTCTCTCTCTCTCACTGTCTAACTCTGCCTTTCAAAAAAGAAAAAAAAAGAAAAGAAAAGAAAAAATGTCTTTGCCCATTTCTTCACTGGGTTGTTTGTTTTGTTGTTGTTGAGTTTCTTGATCTTTCCATATATCCTGGTTATTAAAATTAATCCTTTATCAGTTGAATAGTTTGCAAATAGTTTCTCCCATTCTGTCAGTTGCCTTTTCACTTTTCTGAGTATTTCTTTTGCAGTGCAGAAGCTTCTCAGTTTGATGTAATCCCAACTGTCAATTTTGGCTTTGATTGCCTGTGGTTTTGGGGTCTTTTCCAAGAAGACTTTGCCTATGTCAATGTCTTGCAGAGTTTCCCCAATGTTCTCTAAGGATTTGATGGTATTCGATTGTAGATTTACATATTTGATCCATTTTGAGTGGATTTTTGTGTAAGGTGTAAGCTAGGGGTCTAGTTTCATACTTCTGCCTGTGGAGATCCAGTTTTCCTGCACCATCCATTGAAGAGACTGTTCTTATTCCAGGGATTGATTTTAGCTCCTTTATGAAAGATAGGTTGGTGATAGATGCATGTATTGATTTTTGGAGTTTCTATTCAGTTCCATTGGTCTACAAGTCTGTTTTTGGCCAGTACCAGGCTGTTTTGGTTATAACAGTAGTTATGTCTTGAAATCTGGTATTGTGATGCCTCCAGCTTTGTTTTTGTTGTATAACCTTGCTTTAGCTATTCAGGGTCTCTTTTATTTCCATGTGAATATTAGCATCATTTTTTCTATATCTGTGAAGAATGTCATTGGTATTTTGATTGGGATTGCATTGAATCTGTAAATTGCTTTCAGTAGTATGGACATTTTGGTGATATTGATTCTTCTAATCCTTGAACATGGAAGATTTTTCCATTTTTAATGTCTCCTTCTATTTTTTTCTTCAGCATTTTGTAATTTTCTTTATAGAGATCTTTGGCATCCTTTGTTAAATTTATCCCAAGGTATTTGATTCTTTTTGGAGCTACTGTGAATGGGACTGATCTTAAAAGTTATTTCTCAGCCAGATATTGTCTGCATTTACAAAGGCTGTTGATTTTTCTGTGTTGATTTTATATCCTGTCATTTTACTAAACTCTTTTATGAGTTCCAGCAGTCTCTCAGTGGAGTCTTTTGCATTTCCTATATATAGGATCATGTCATCTGCACACAGGGATAGTTTGATTTCCTCCTTTCCAGTTTGTGTCCCTTTCTTTTTCTTGACTAATGGCTCTAGCTAAGCCATACAGGACTATATTAAGTGGCAATGGTGAAAGTGTGCATCCTTGTCTGGTTCTGGATCTTAGGGGGAATGCTTCCAGCTTTTCCTCATTCAATAGGATGCTGGCCATGGGTTTGTCATAGATTGCCTTGATTGTGTTGAGGAATGCTCCTTCTTTTTTTTTTTTTTTGACAGGAAGAGTGGATAGTGAGAGAGAGACAGACAGAGAGAAAGGTCTTCCTTTTTGCCATTGGTTCACCCTCCAATGGCCGCTGCGGCCGGGGCACCGCGCTGATCTGAAGGCAGGAGCCAGGTGCTTCTCCTGGTCTCCCATGCGGGTGCAGGGCCCAAGCACTTGGGCCATCCTCCACTGCCTTCCTGGGCCACAGCAGAGAGCTGGCCTGGAAGAGGGGCAACTGGGATAGAATCTGGCGCCCCAACTGGGACTAGAACCCAGTGTGCCGCCGCCGCAAGGTGGAGGATTAGCCTGTAAAGCCACGGTGCCGGCCGGAATGCTCCTTCTATACCAAATTTGCTTAAGGTTTTCATCATGAAAAGATGTATTTTATCAAATGCTTTCTCTGCATCTATTGGGATAACCATATGGTTTTTGTTCCTCAATTTGTTAATGTTATGTATCACATTGATTGATTTGCAAATGTTGAACCATCCCTGCATACTAGGAATAAATCTTACTTGGGCTGGGTGAACGATCTTTCTGATGTGTTGTTGAATTTGATTAGCTAATATTTTGTTGAGGATTTTTGTATCTTTGTTCACCAGGGATATTGGTCTATAGTACTCTTTCTTTGTTGCGTCTTTTTCAGGTTTAGGTATTAAGGTGGTACAGGCTTCATAGGAGTTTGGGAGGATTCGCTCCCTTTCAAATAGCTTGGGAAGAATTGGAATTAGTTCTTTAAATGCCTTGTAGAATTCATCCATGATGCCATCTGGTCCTGGGCTTTTCTTTGTTTGGGGGGTCTTTATTAATGATTCAATTTCCATCTTGGTTATTGGTCTGTTTAGGTTTTCTATATCTACATGACTCAATGTTGTATGTTTCTAGGAATTTATCCATTTCTTATAGGTTTCCCAATTTGTTGGCATAAAGATATTTGTAATAATTTCTGATGATGCTTTTTATTTCTGTGGTATCTGTTGTTACATTTCCCTTTTCATCTCTGATTTTATTGATTTGGGACTTCTTTTTTTTGAATAGTTATGTCAATGGTATATCAATTTTGCTTATTTTTTAAAAAAAACAGCTCTTCATCTCACTGATATTTTTGCATTTTTTTGTTTCAATTTTGTTTATCTTCTAATATTAATTATTTCTTTCCTCCTACTAATTGTTGGCTTGTTTGCTATTTTTCTAGGTCCTTGAGATGGATTGGTAGCTAATTTATTTGGTACCTTTCCAATTTTTTCATGTAGGCACAAATTGCTATAAATGACCCTCTTGATCACATAAACAAGACTAGTGTCTGAAAATACTAACCAATAGAACAAAAAAGGGAGAGAACGATCCAACATGGGAAGTGGGATACACAGCAGACTCATAGAATGGCAGATGTCCTAAACAGCACGCTGGCCTCAGAATCAGCCCTTAAAGCATTCAGATCTGGCTGAAAAACCCATGAGGGTATTTCAGGCATGGAAAGCCAAGACACTCTGGCAAAAAAAAAAAAATGACCTAAATGAAAGATCTCCATGAGTGAGATCCCAGTGGAAAGAACAGGTCATCAAAGAAGCAAGTACCTTTCTCTGAAGGGAGGAGAGAACTTCCACTTTGACTATGACCTTGTCTAAATATGAACAGAGTTGGTGAACTCAAAAGGCTTCCATAGCTTTGGCAACTCATGACAAGAGCCTAGGGTGATTACTGATGCCATAAACAAGAGTGTCAATTTGTTAAGTCAACAACAGGAGTCACTGTGCACTTACTCCTCATGTAGGATCTCTGTCCTTAATGTGCTGTACATTGTGATTTAATGCTATAACTAATACTCAAACAGTATGTTTCACTTTGTGTTTCTATGTGGGTGCAAACTGTTGAAATCTTTACTTAATATATACTAAATTGATCTTCTGTATATAAAGAGAATTGAAAATGAATCTTGATGTGAATGGAATGGAAGAGGGAGCGGGAGAGGGGAGGGTTGCGGGTGGGAGGGAAGTTATGGGGGGGAAAGCCATTGTAATCCATAAGCTGTACTTTGGAAATTTATGTGCATTAAATAAAAGTTAAAAAGTCCCTCTTAATACTGCTTTTGCTGTATCCATAAGTTTTGATATGATATATTGTCATCTTCATTAGTTTCCAGAAATTTTTTGATTTCTCTTTTGACTTCCTCTGTGATTGTTCAATCTCCATTTATTTGCATGTGATCTAGAGATTCTTGAGTTGTTGATTTCCAGCTTTATTCCATAGTATGATTTCACTTTTTTTGAATTTGCTGAGATTTGCTTTATGGCTTAGCATATGGTCTTTCTTAGAGAAAGTTCCATGCATTGATGAGAAGAATGTGTATTCTGCCACTGTGGGGTAAAATGTTCTGTAGATATCCACTAGGTCCATTTGATCTATAGTGTTGATTAACTCTGTTGTTTCGTTGCTTATTTTCTTTCTGTTTGATCTGTCCATTGCTGAAAGTAGGGCATTGAAGTCCCCCATTACTATTGTATTGGAGTCTATGTCTCCCTTTAGGTCCATTAACATTTCCATTTAATATCCAGGTGCCCAGAAATTGGGTGTGTATACATTTATTATAGTCACATCTTCCTTTTGAATAGGTCCCTTAATCATTGTGTAGTGCCCTTCTTCATGTCTTTTAACAGTTTTTATGTTAAAGTCTAGGTTGCCTGATATTAGGATGTCAACATCAGCACTTCTTTGGTTTCTGTTAGCATGGAATATCTTTTTTCCATACTTTTACTTTTTTTAAGATTTATTTTATTTATTTGAAAGAGTTACAGAGAGAGGTAGAGACATAGAGCGAGGTCTTCCATCTACTGGTTCACTCCCCAAATAGCTGCAATGGCCAGAGCTAAACTGGTCTGAAGCCAGGAATTAGGAGCCTCTTCTGGATCTCCCACATGGTTGCAGGGGCCCAAGCACTTGGGCCATCTTCCACTGCTTTCCCAGGCTCATCAGCAGGGAGCTGGAACAGAAGTGGAGCAGCTGGGAATCAAGCTGGCATCCATATAGGATGCTGGCACTGCTGGCCGTGGCTTTAACCCACAGCACTACAGCACTGGCCCCTCCATCCTTTGACTTTCAGTCTGTGTGTATCTTTGTTGGTGAGATGTGTTTCTAGTGGGCAGCAAATAGATGGGTCTTGTTTTTTAATCCATTCAGCCAGTGTATCTTTTAACTGGAGAGTTGAGGCCATTTATATTGGATCTTGCCGCCCTTAAGGTCCTGGTGAGTGCTGAAGAAGATGACACTAGGAACGTGGTCAGAACCATCTTGTTGTGGCTGGTAATAGGGATCCAAGATGCTCCCTGTATGTGGGGGCTTGTAGGAGAAGATATCTGACTGGCTTCGAGATAGCCAGATGGTACCTCTTGGGCTTGGGCATGGGGACTTATGAGGGATCATGTCAGCCAGTGAGCTCAGTTGCCTTATCTAGGTGCTTTCTCTAGGAATCCCTTGGCTGTGGGCTGCAGCTTTCTGCTTTTCTCTGGTTCTTCTTCCTGTAAGTGGCTCAGAATTTCCTTGAGGGTCTTCCCAGGCTCCAGTATGGGGTCCATATTGCAGTAGTTGAGGTGAGCTGCAGAAAGTCTGGGGGACAGTCTCACATCTGTGTGCGTCATGGTCCAGCCTGAAATTCTCTGTGCCAGGAAGATAGTCCGGATCAGCCTGGATGTGAGCAATGAATCGCAGAGGATGGTACCGTAAGAGAACATGTTTGCCTCTTCATTTGGGGCAGGCTCGTCTCTGAGCATCTCCAGTGCTATCCAGAAAGGAGAGCCCACACAGCTGCTTCCCACGCCCCATGGTGACATCAGGGACCTTCTCAGCCAGGCTGAAGTCAGCCACCACTGCAGAGGAACCCTCCTCTTTTCTCTTTAATGGGCAGTTCTTGGGCGTGAGGCCCTGATGAAAAATGCCTTTGCAGTGAAGTTTCACGCTCATGGGCCAGGGCAAATGTGGGTCACAGTCTGACAACTGTTTCAGGTTCCTGGAGTTGATCTAATCTGTAAGTGTTTGCAATTGTCCTTGATGTGCACACCCACCCACGAACCTAAGGGTGCTGGGCTGAGAGAGTCTATTCATGAGCTGTACTGCCTTCCGCGTATTCGCCTGGTTACTGCTCCAGTTATTCATCTCAAGAGCCATCAGCTGACCCAAAGCTCTGGAGTGCTCCTTGAAAACTTCAGAGAAGAAGCCAGACCCTATTTTTTCACAGGTAAAATCATCCAAATGAGTCAGTCTGGAAAAGGCACTTACAAGAGCTCAATAGGAAGATGGCCAGACTCTTCCCACCTGGGTCGCGTACCCATCCCCTCCACTAACTCTTTCAAACTCTTCAAGATGCTCGACATGTGGAGGAAATCCTGCAATTGAATTCCATTTTCTTCTATCCATAGCCTCAATCATTTTTTTTCTTCATTTAAAATGGAACTCCAAACATAATACACTTTTGTTGAACTTTGCTTCTCTTCTGTTTTGATCCCGAGGTGGGGCTGAGCAGTTAGAGGAGCGCCTGTGTGGGCGGGATCGGAAGGTGGCAGTGAGGATGCAGCTCGGTAGCCTCACAGCTCGGTGGTGGCAGCAGCTCCCTGGGCAGAGGAGGTGGTGGTGGTGGGGTCCCTTGTGCAGAAGCCAGCAATGCAGGGGCATGAGCCACAGCAGAGGATGAGGAGGTGACTGCCATGGCTCCACAGTCTGAAATGGTTTTCTAGCTCCTGTCTTTCAGTTAAGGGCTCTGAAAAAGTGCCTGCATGTCCTTGATCATCCTGTCATGTTTGAAGGGGGTACTAAGTCTGACCTGCTAACTACAGGCCTCACTATAGGGGGACTTGGCTGGGCCTTTTGTTTAGAAATACCCACTGCCATTTTCTTCAGCTTTTTCTTAGGTTGAATATATTCCCTAGAAAGGAATTTCCATGTCTTTTTTTTTTTTCAAGAAAAAAGATTTTATTTATTTTTTTGAGAGGTATAGTTACAGACAGTGAGAGGGAGAGACAGAGAAAGCCTTCCATCTGCTGGTTCACTCCCCAAATGGCTGCAATAGCTGGAGCTGCGCCAATCTGAACCCAGAAGCCAGGAGCTTCCTCTGGGTCTCCCACATGGGTAGCAGGGACCCAAGGATTTGGGCCATCTTCCACTGCCTTCCCAGGCCATAGCAGAGAGCTGGATTGGAAGTGGAGCAGCTGGGACTCAAACCGTTGCCCGTATGGGATGCTGGCACTGCAGTTGGAAGCCAAGTCCACTGTGCTACAGCACTGGCCCTGACTTTTCATGACTGAAACATCACATAAGCCATGCTGTCAGAATTCTGGGATCAAGTCCACAAAAAATCTGGGAATCTCAGCCTTCAGAGTGAAGACTTTTACTTAAATCCTCCTATTTTTACAAAGACACTCCTGCCCATAACCAGGCAGGTGCCCCCAAACCATCGATCTTTTATTTTATCTTCTCCAGGGTTGGGGGTGCAGTTGCCCTAGTGGGTAAAGTGGTCATGGGGGTTTGGGAGCCTAGCTGCTAGCACACCTTTCCTGTCCAGTGTGCTGTGAAGCCAGTGGGGACATCGTTTGTCGATTCTGTCCAGTAAACCAGGGTGCTCCTTGAGTTCTTCACTGCTGGTTTAGAACATGGCTTTCTTGGGTCTGTTAAGTTATTGAAAGGCAGAGTTACAGAGAGAGGGAGAGACAAAGAGATCTTCTATCTGCTGTTTTACTCCCCAAATGGCTGCACCAGCCAGAGCTAGGCCAGGCCAAAGCCAGGAGCCTGGGACTCCATCCCAGTCTCCCGTGTGGGTGGCAAGGATCCAAGCACTTGGGCCATCGTTTGCTGTCTCTCAGCAGTAGCAGGAAGCTGGATCAGAAGCAGAATACTTCGGACTTGAACCTGTGCTCTGCTATGGGGAACGGGTGTCCCAGCAGTGACACAATCCACTGTGCTACGGTGCCTAGCCCCACTCACGACCCAAAAGTTATGAGTTGTTTATTTCTAGAATTTTCTACTTAATATCTTTGAACCTGGTTGACTTAGGGTAACTGAAACTGTGGAAGCAAAACCATGGCTAAGGGGGACTACTGTACCATATTTCCAGGCTTCCGGTTCTGTTTCATTAATTTCTTTACCTCCTTACATAGTGTTGCAACTCTGACAGGGTTGCTGTTTTGTTATTTATTTTTAGAATTATATTGATTCTTCTTGGAATTTTATTCTGCCACAAGAACTTCAGAATCATTTTATTAAGTTCTACTCTATCACTGGGATTAGAATCATGCTGATCTTATTGAGAAAAAAATATGGTTTCTTTCAGTTTCCCAACCATGAACAAGATATCTCTTGTTTATTTGAGATTTCTTTTATATTCTTTCATAATATTTTGTAATTTCCTCTAAAAATCCTTTGTTAGATATATTCCTGGATTCCTGAGGTTTTTTGTTGTAAATATGAATTGTATGTGCACACACCTCCTTTGCATTCTACACTTGTTATTGCTGGTGGGTAGGGGTGTTGTTGGTCTTATATTGATTTTGTAGCCAGTGAATCTCTTGTGTTGCTTCTAATAGTTGGTCTGTAGATTATCCTGCATTTGTAAGTAGTAAAGGCTGTTAATTGCAAACAGTAGCAGTTTAATATCCTTTCTGCCCCTTGTCTTACTGC
The DNA here is from genome assembly GCF_033115175.1 of Lepus europaeus. Lineage (NCBI taxonomy): Eukaryota > Metazoa > Chordata > Mammalia > Lagomorpha > Leporidae > Lepus > Lepus europaeus. Next base: position 144,815,200 of record NC_084828.1, on the reverse strand, counting down.
GTTTCCTAGGACCTCTGCAATGATATTGAATAGTAATGGGGATAGCAGACATCTTCATTTTATTTTTGGTAATTGCAATATTTCTAAATTTTCCATTATGAGAAAGGATGTTTGCTCTAAGCTTTTGGTGCATACTTTTTTATCATATTAAAAATTTTCCTCCTATTGAGTGTTCACTAACAACTTTCTTTTTTTTTTTGACAGGCAAAGTTAGACAGTGAGAGAGAGAGAGAGAGAGAGAGAGAGACAGAGAGAAAGGTCTTCCTTCTGTTGATTCACCCCCAAATGGCCACTATGGCCGGTGCACTGTGCCAATCCGAAGCCAGGAGCCATGTGCTTCCTCCTGGTCTCCCATGCGGGTGCAGGGCCCAAGCACCTGGGCCATCCTTCACTGCCCTCCCGGGCCATAGCAGAGAGCTGGACTGGAAGAGGAGCAACCGGGACAGAATCCGGCCCCCCAACTGGGACTAGAACCTGGAGTGCTGGCGCCGCAGGCGGAGGATTAGCCAAGTAAGCCGCAGTGCCGGCCACTAAGAACTTTTAAAAATTATGAATGTGTATTCAATTCTAACACATGACCTGTCAACACTATTTGAGGTTCTTTTTCCTTCATCAGTGTGAGTTACAGCTTAATGGATCTCCTGATGTTGACCTTTCTTTGCCCCTTGGGTAAACTCCAAATGGTTATGATGTAATTTTAGAGATGTGCTATTGGACTTGATTTTTTTGATGTTTTGGAACTCTCCTCTCTATGTGAACAGTTAAGGTTAGTCTAATCATCTTTTATTGCACTGTACTTCTTTGGTTTTGTTATCAAGTTTGTTGTTGATTTGGTAAATCTAGCTGATGGCTTTTGTTATTCTTTGAAATATTTTCTGAGGGAAGAGGGACCAGGCTTTTCTTGAAGTTTTGGCAAACCTCGTCTGTAAACGAAATGGTCCCTGGTGAGGCTGGCAGGCCAAACATTTCGAGCATGGATTCTAGTTTCTGTTTCCAGTTTCTGGCAAGATCTGAAAGCACTGCTTCATGATCTACCAAGGCTGGTTTACTCACTAGACGTGAGTCTAACGCAGCCCAGGAAGATGCTCCTTGCTGGGTTCCTAGTGGCTGTCTTGTGGCTCTAAGAACACAAACAAGAAAGTCCTACCACAAAAGCAAAGGGAGGAGAGAGATGTCAATGAAAAATCCAGTGATTTACAATGGATCCCAAGTGATGCTTGGAGAGTTCTCTAATTTAAATGTGCGTTACTTAAATAAGAGAATGAGGTCATCTGGACAACTGCAGCTTTGTAACCTTTAAGGTAGAGGGTTGGTGGGCTCCTCAACCTTTACAGTCTTGGGAGAAGATCTCTGTGTGGTCCTGTACGCAGTTGGTTCCAGGGCTGCAGTTTTTCAAGGTCATAGTCAGCCCTGGGCCAGAAGGGAAGCCAGATTTTTCAAGGATCATCTTTTTTTTTTTTTTGCAAGGTAAAATCTAAAACATTTCAAAGTACCTTCCATTTTAATCATGTGGCTGCCTCTGTTAGGTAAAATTTTCACTTGAAATGAATATAGGCCTATCTTGGGAATTACTTTCCAAATCTAAAAGGACTTAGATAAGCATCCCTCTTAAATTCAGTTCTCTTTTGAAGAGAAACAAGTCATGACTTTCAAAGTGCTTAATGTTTTATAAAGGAGTGGCAAGGGAAAATAAATTTCTTTTAATATAACCTCTTATTTTAATAACATAAGTACAGATCTGACTGCAAATCTTTTTTTAGTGTATCAGTTGTGTTATCTCAAAACAAGGGTATGCACTGAAAATTGGGTCATAAAAAACACAAACTTTAGCTCCTGTCGTTAATTCAGTATGCCAAAAACACCTGCTGGAGGAAGGACGTCCTTTCATACGTGAGAATGTTCAAGTCTCATTAGCTAATTGCCAAGAAAAACCCGATTTTGTCTTCTTCATTTGTCATTTTAACCCATGGGGAACTAATTCTTAAAAGCAAATAAATTCTCATAGTTTCCCCCTCCCTCTTTTCTACTCATAATGGAAAGTGACATGTTTGGGTCTCTTGTTTTAGGAGAAATGGGAGAATCTGACCTCAGGTGATATATGTGCTGTAGCAACAAAGCAAAGCAAAACAACACTTTGCTCTTAGTGGGGCTTTGTCCCAAGCCCATGTGAATTTCTCGTAAATAAGGCTAATCTGGTGGGGGGAGGACGTGAGTGGGCGCTGGATAGGTTGATGGCCTCATACCAAAGCTCTGTTTTCCAGGATGATCATGACAGCCTTCTGCTCAAAGGAACAATTCCATCTTGATGGGTTCAACCAGACACCCAGACATGAGGGGGGTTCACGGAAGTATCTACACAGCTTGTTCCCAGAGCTCCAGGGCCTTCCATTGGACGGAGTTGTATCTGATGGTGTTTGTCAGTGACATCTGGGTCAGTGCTGCTGTGTGTCCTGCCCAAGGCACAGGACCCTGCATGCTTCCCATTTGGAATGACTGTTTAGCTTCAATTTCCTTGATCATCTGCCGGTTATTAACTCTCACCAACGTCCAACTTTTCTTTTTTAACTGGTTACTTTTCAATTGTGCAGGCACAAGAGAGAGAGGAGGAGGAGGTGGTGGTGGGGTGGGGACAGGGGGAGAGAATCATTTTATGGTGGGTTTAAGGTGTGATGAGTGGAAAGACCTCATATTTGGAGCTCTGGTGTTGGGTGGCAAGGGCACTGATGTAAGAGAGGTAGGAATTGCTGAAGACCATTCAATGTCTTATCCATTATGAGAGATGTGAACCAGGGAAGTTCTGGAAAATTCAGCTTCAGCCACAGCTTTTTCAAGAATATGATTATGGTGCTTGTAGCTAGTAAGGGGCTTCAGAGAGTTCATGGAAAATGTACATTATCTTTTAGCTCCATTTTTCTAATGGCTTTGGAAGCCCCTTATATATTTGGTTATGAGTCGATTGAATTCCTTAACATTTAAAAATGTTCCAGTATAAATGTAAGTGCTCTCAGCATCTATGTCTTACTGTAGATCCTGGGGGAGAGGCTGCCCGTGTTTTGGGGATTTGGTGCACCACATAGTGTTATTCTGATGCTGTAAGATGGGTTTGCTGACTCAGTAAACTGCTAGTGCTCCTTTTTATTTGTTTATTTTTTAAATTTCTAAGATAGTCCACAAAAGCTAAATAGCCACGCAGTCAGGAACAAAGTCTGTTCATCTTGTTGTGTTTGGTTTATTCCAGCATCAGATTTGTGAATTCTCCTTTTTGATACTTCCTCATGGATTACGTGATATTTGAAAATGAAATGAATAGATGCTTAGCTTGTTTTAGCCACAGTCCTAGAATCAGGTGAGGGAGAATTGCGTCTACTACCTAGAATGGAGGCGTTGTTTCAAATTTAATTTTCTAGTGTCTAGTTGCTAGTCTGGGTACATGGATGAAGAGTGAGTAAAGAGAATGAACAGACAAGTCATTATTGATGGGTTTCTTTCTGTGCTTCAGAGTCAATCATGACTATGGCTGGGGCACGATTTTTGGTACCAATCAACAGGACTTCCGTGGTGGCTGGGGCTGTTCCTGGGTGCATTGGTTTTTGGAAGGCAAACATAACTGTGGAAAGAGGGAATGCTGTATTTTTCCACCACAGGTTTTATTTGTGTTGTTCTTGCCCTTTTATACTTTAAAGAGGCCACTGACGACTCTGGGTGCAGGGCTAATGTTCTCATAGTCACTGCGGTGCTGCTGGGCACAGATGGGTACAGCGTCTTCGTCCCTGGGGGTGTCCAAGGGCTCTTGCAACATCACCATCTTAGTGTTTCTCACACAGTCCCTCCTGGAGACTTTCCAAACGTGGCAGCAAGTGAGTCCGGAGTGCTGTCAGCAGAAACAGCTGCATGATTTGTGAGTCCTGGAGCAGAGTGCAAATGTGTGGCCCCCTGTTAAAATGATCAGGATTTCTAAAAAAGATTTATTTATTAATTTGAGAGGCAGAGTTATAGACGGAGAGAGGGAGAGACAGAGAGAGAGGTCTTCCCCCACTGGTTCACTTTCTAAATGGTTGCAATGGCCAAAGCTGAGCCAATCCGAAGCTAGGAGCCTGGAACTTTTTCTGGGTCTCCCACACAGGTGCAGGGGCCCAAGCACTTGGACCATCTTCCACTGCTTTCCCAGGCACATTAACAGGGAGCTGGATTGGAAGTGGAGCAGCTGGGACATGAACTGGAGCCCATATGCTATGCTGGTCCCACAGGCAGAGGCTTAACATACTATGCCACAGCACTGGCCCCAAATTATCAGGAATTTCAAGACACTGGAAAAGGTGCATTAAACTAAGTGCAAGGCCCTTTTCAAGCAGGGGGCTCATGTGATTGTGCAGGCCTCATGTCCATGACAGCTGACCTTGACTCGTAGGGAGTTTGCCTTCGGAAGGATGCATTGGAGACACAGCTCCTCCAAGGCAGGAGCAGCCACAGAGACTTCCTTCATGCTTCCTTTTTGCTCTCCTAACCCGTCTGCTGGTGCTGTGTGTCTCCATGATATATTGCATTTGTGCCCATAGCCACAGTTCCATCTTCCTTTCTTAACGTGCTCCTATGACCTCCTCCAAGTCTAGCTGTCCCTGTTCCTGTAGTGTGTAATCATTAGCAAAAAGGTTTGAAGTCATTTCTTTCTTTCCATAGCTACTAGCCCTGATTTTAGACAATCATAGTCTTTATTTTATCTTTATTTACTTGAAAGGCAGAGTTCTAGAGAGAGAGAAGAGATGTTCCATCTGTTGGTTCACTCCCCAAACAGCTACAATGACCAAGTCTGAGCCAGGCTGAAGCCAGGAGCCGAGAGCATCATCTGGGTCTCCCATGTGGCCATGTGGATGCAAGCACTTGGGCCATCTTCCACTGCTTCCCTAAAGTCACATTAGCAGGGACCCGGATTGAAAGTGGAGCACCTTGGCCTTGAACTGGAGGCAATATGAGATGCTGGCATTGCACACAGCAGCTTAACCTACTGCACCACAATGCCAGCCCCAAATGTTCATGCTGCCTGATTCTGGGGCACCTCTTCTCTCCACCTCTACCTTGATCACTCTAGACCTAGCTACTTGGCGCTCTTGCCTGTGTTAGTGCAATTCAGTAGCCTCTGAACTCCCTGTGCCACAGCTCCACTTCCCTGCACTCGCTAGCTGATGCTCAAAGAGCAGAGCTTGTCTCTCCCCAAAGCTCTCCAATGATCCCCTTCTCATTTGCTCATGTTACTTTTGTGTCCTGGCCTTTCACTTCTCTCTCTCTCTCTCTTTCTCTCTCTTTTTTTGACAGGCAGAGTGGACAGTGAGAGAGAGAGAGATAGACAGAGAGAAAGGTCTTCCTTTTGCTGTTGGTTCATCCTCCAATGGCCGCCACTGTCGGCGCGCTGGGGCTGGTGCACCGTGCTGATCCGAAGCCAGAAGCCAGGTGCTTCCTCCTGGTCTCCCATGGGGTGCAGGGCCCAAGCACTTGGGCCATCCTCCACTGCACTCCCTGGCCACAGCAGAGAGCTGGCCTGGAAGAGGGGCAACCGGGACAGAATCTGGCGCCCCGACCGGGATTAGAACCTGGTGTGCCGGCGCCGCTAGGTGGAGGATTAGCCTGTTGAGCCACAGCACCTGCCCTTTCACTTCTCTTCCCTTTACTCTAGATCCCCGTAATAGAAAAACTCCATAAAGTTTGGAATTTTTTCTCTGCTTGTTCCCTTGTGAATCTCCAGGCCCTAGGATAGAGCCTGGTAGGAAGCAGGTGATCATTTAACATTGACAGAAGGTAAATGTCCACCAGAATTGACTTTCTTGGATGTTTTCTGTTGTATTTCAGAACCATCTGGCTTTGGTTTACTTAAACTATTCTTCCTGAATATCTATACTTGTTCCTCATTAACTTATTCCGAAAGGTGCCTGAAGCTGCGGATACACCAGTGGAAAGGAGAGACTGGACCCTGGCCTCATGACACTTACGCTAGTGGCCTGAAGGAAGGGAAAGGGTCATCTTTCCGATGATTGTGATGAGGGTGTGGTGGTTGGGAGAGTGGTAGTCTCAGGTGTGGTGATCTTGGGAGGCCAGTCTGAGGAGGTGACATTTCAGACGTGAGCTGAATGATGAGGAGCCTAGATTTCCAAGCCAGAGAAACCAAGTGTGGGCAAGGAACAGAGAGAGGTCACTGCAGCTGGAATGTGGACAGAGAGGGAGCCAGGGAGCCAGGGAGCCAGGGAGCTAGGGAGCCAGGGTGATGGGGATCTTGCAGGGCAGGTAGGCACTGAGGATTTTCGCCTGTGCTGTTGAGTCTAGGGTAAGCTTTGTTCTGCCTCTCAAGGCTCAACCCCTTCAGATGCTGATGCTTGTGGGTGCCAGGTCTCCTGGGGGTGCACATCACAGGCTTTGGAGTCAAGTGCACCTGGGTGCAAATTCCATTTCTACAACTGACCTCAACTGTATTCGTTCAACAAGTGTTTACCATTACTTCCTCTAGAGAATGGTGTTCCAAATATTTATGCCTCTTGGAGGCTCACTTGCCTACCTAAGAGATGGGACATCTATTGGAATTTCTGAAATAGGGACTGGGGCTCCCTGCTGTGTCAGGGCGAAGCTCTTAATTGCTGGATTTGGGCAGAGCAGGGGATATCTTAGGGGAAGAGACTTGGGCCAGTGGCTCGTTATGGAAATATTTCAGTATTGTAGTATTTTAACTATTGTTAGAGAACAAGCCTAGTGAAGAGGACAGAGTATGGTGAAAACACAATTCCTTCCTATGAGGCACATGTAGTCTGTGGCTGGGTAGCAAAATGAGAACTACTTGATATACACAGTCTTCTTTGGTTTGTATATGATCCCTGTTAGGAGGCAGCACATCATAGCAGTCAAGGGTATAAGCTCAGAGCAGCTCTCTGTTCAAATTCCGGCAGGGTCACCTACACAGGTGTGTGATCTTGGCCAAGTTACTTACACTCTCTGAGGCTCGGTCTCCTCTTCTATAGAGGAGGTGTTTCTGGAGATACAGCAAATTCCTAGGATTGGTGTGCAGATTGAAAATATTCAAAGCACAATTACAACTGTGCTTTAGATACATGGCACTGTCTCAGTCTGTTTTGAATTGCTAGAGCAGAATATCTTAGACTGAGTAATTTATAAAGAACAGAGATTGATTTCCCAGAGTTCTGGAGGCTGGGGAATCCAGGATCAGGCATCTGGGGAGGGCCTTTTTGCTGCATAGTTATGAAGATGGAAGGGTATGCAAGTGTCAGGCTCACTTTGTGACACATCTTCTCTCTTAATAATGAACCCACTCCTGCGATAATGACATTTATCCGTCCATGAGGGCAGAGTCCTCATGACCTAATCACCCCTTAAGGATCCCACCTGTCAACATTGTTGCCTTGGAGAGTAACTTTCCAATACATTCAGACCAATGCAAACACTGAGCCCACTTACAGATAAGAAAACTGCGATTTAACAATTAATGACCCTTCTAAACATCACACTGATGGAGATGGAGAAGCTAGGACTGTAATCCAGGTTTTTAGACTTAGTTCTGTGTTCTTCTACTCTAAACCAATGATTCCTAGGGGAGAAGTTAGTGAAATTTTATGTAGCGGTCTATTTGGACTAATATTGTTTAACTTAGATTAAGTTTAAAAAACACTTTAAAACTTTATTATAAGACAACTATAAACTCACCCTAGGAAAGTTAGAAAGGAGAGAAAAGAAAAGCAAACTCTCTAGTTCTATTTTGTTACATGTGACTCTGTGCTGGGCAGGTGAGAGGAGGCCTGCGAGATAGCGAGACAGCCAGTGGATGCTGAGTGATGGGACAGGCTCTGTAGCGTGGAGCTGATTACACTGTTGATCCCAAACACATCCCTGGGCCTCTGGTCTAGGGAAACAGCTAAGGGGTACCTGCTCCCAGGGAAATAAGGTCTACTTTTGGTGAATCTCACCACCAGCAGGAGGGAGGGTGACCTGAGCCATTGGTGTAAGGTGCGAGTGTTACGAACTCAGGAACTGGATCCAATTCTGGAAGATTCCCAGTGCCCACTGTCATGTTAGAAGGCTCCTGGGTCCAGTGCTACTGTAGTCAAAACACAGCACTTAGATGAACTGTCCCCAGACTTACTTAACAATGACTTTTATTTTATTATTATTTTTTTATGTTCTTTTTTTTTATTAAACTTTTATTTAATGAATATAAATTTCCAAAGTATAGCTTATGGGTTACAATGGCTTCCCCCCTCCCATAACTTCCCTCCCGCCCGCAACCCTCCCCTTTCCCGCTCCCTTTCCCCTTCCATTCATGTAAAGATTCATTTTCAATTCTCTTTGTATACAGAAGATCAGTTTAGTATATATTAGGTAAAGATTTCAACATTTTGCCCATATAGCAACATAAAGTGAAAAAACTACCATTGGATTACTAATTATAGCATTAAATAGCAATGTACAGCACATTAAAGACAGAGATCCTACATAATTTTTTTTTCAAATTAATTAATTTTCTATGCCATTTCCATTTTAACACCAGGTTGTTTTTTTTTTTTTTCATTTCCAATTCTCTTTATATACAGAAGATCACTTCAGTATATAATTAGTAAAGACCTCATCAGTTTGTGCCCACACAGAAACGCAAAGTATAAAAATACTGTTTCAGTACTAGTTATAGCATCACTTCGCTTTAGACGACACATTAGGGACAGATCCCACATGGGGTGTAAGTACACAGTGACTCCTGTTGCTGATTTAACAATTTGACACTCCTGTTCATGGCGTCAGTAATCTCCCTAGGCTCTAGTCATGAGTTGCCATGGCTATGGAAGCCTTTAGAGTTCGCTGACTTTGATCTTATTCCGATAGGGTCATAGTCAAAGTGGAAGTTCTCTCCTCCCTTCGGAGAAGGGTACCTCCTTCTTTGATGGCCCCGTTCTTTCCACTGGGATCTCACTAACAGAGATCATTCATTTAGGTCTTTTTTTTTTTTTTTTTCCATGATATCTTGGCTTTCCATGCCTGCTATACTCTCATGGGCTCTTCAGCCAGATCTGAATGCCTTGAGGGCTGATTCTGAGGCCAGAGTGTTGTTTAAGACATCTGCCATTCTATGAGTCTGCTGTGTATCCCACTTCCCATGTTGGATCTTTCTCTCCCTTTTTGATTCTATCAGTTAGTATTAGCAGATACTTGTCTTGTTTGTGTGATCTCTTTGACTCTTAGAGCTATCAGAGCTATCAATTGTGAGCTGAAATTGATCACTTGGACTAGTGCGATGGCATTGGTACATGCCATCTTGATGGGATTGTATTGGAATCCCCTGGCACATTTCTAACTCCACCATTTGCGGCCAGTCCGATTGAGCATGTTCCAAATTGTTCATCTCCTCCCTCTCTTTTTCCACTCTTAGATTTAACAGGGATCACTTTTCAGTTAAAATTTAAACACCTAAGAATAATTGTGTGTTAATTACTGAGTTCAACCAATAGTACTAGAACAACAACAACAACAACAAATACTAAAAAGGATAAAGTATTACATTGTACATCTAAAGTCAGGACAGGAGCTGATCAGTTCATTGTTGCTTATAGTGTCCATTTCACTTCAACAGGTTTCCCCTTTGGCGCTCAGTTGTCACCGATCAGGGAAAACAAATGATATTTTTCTCTTTGGGACTGGCTAAATTCACTCAGCATGATGTTTTCCAGATTGCTCCATCTTGTTGCAAATGACTGGGTTTCGTTGTTTCTTACTGCTGTATAGTATTCTATGGAGTACATGTCCCATAATTTCTTTATCCAGTCTACTGTTGATGGGCATTTGGGTTGGTTCCAGGTCTTAGCTATTGTGAAAAAAAGCCATCTGCACATTAATGTTTATTGCAGCTCAATTCACAATAGCTATTTTATTATTTTTTTTTTAGAGATTTTTTTTTTTGACAGAGTTAGACAGTGAGAGAGAGAGAGACAGAGAAAAAGGTCTTCCTTCCATTGATTCACTCCCCCAAATGGCCGCTACGGCTGGTGCTGCGCTGATCCAAAGCCAGGAGCCAGGTGTTTCCTCCTGGTCTCCCATGTGGGTGCAGGGCCCAAGGACTTGGGCCATCCTCCACTGCCCTCCCAGGCCATAGCAGAGAGCTGACTGGAAAAGGAGCAACCAGGACTAGAACCCAGTGCCTATATGGGATGCTGGTGCCACAAGCCAGAGGATTAACCAAGTGAGCGACGGCGCCGGCCCCAGTAATGAATTTTAAAGAATGTATAATGCACAGTAGCATCCCAAGTCCTTGGATTCTATTGAACATAGTTTGGGAAATGCTTCATTAAAGTAGTAAGAACGGATTACCTTTGGTGATTCCCAGACAGAGGGCTGAGTTGGGGGAAAAAAGACGCTTCTTCAGATACTGTGACCTGGGTGTTTATCCCCTCCAAACCTCATGCTGAAAGTTAATCCCCAAAGCCATATGTTCATGGTATTTGAAGATGGCAAAAAGATTAGATGAGATCGCGAGGGTGGGGGCCCCATGATGGCATTCGTGGATTTGTGAGAAGCGGAAGGGAGACCAAGCTGGCGTGCTCGCCCTGTCCTGCTGGTGATGCGCTCTCCCAGGAGATGCTGCAGTCAGAAGGTGCCGTGCTCTTGCACTTTCCAGCCTCCAGAGCTGCACTCCAAACTTCTGTGCTTTGTAACTTAGGCAGTATTAGGTCATTTGTTACAGCAACAGCAAACGGACCAAGACAGGGACGTAGAATGGGACTATGTAGAATGCACCTGGCAGCAAAAAACGTGGTGACAAAGTGAGGGCTCGAGTAAAACAAATAGCCCCTTGCTCAGCTGTGTCTGTCTGCGTGTGCGCATGGCTATGCTTGTGAATGCTTTGTGCTGTTACCCATGTTCCTTTGGGCACTAAGAGTGCCACTTTTTTGAGGACTGGTCTGCAGAATGTAGAGTGGACACTTTTTCCCCCGTCAGTATCCATTTCCCATTCAATTTATTATACTCCCCATTGTACTTTTGGGAGTCTCCTTTTCCCTATTTTCTATTCTTAGTCCTTGTGGTGATTGATACTTTTCTGGCTCTAGGGATGGCGCCATGATACTTAAACCATCAGATCCCTGAGTGCAGTAGGCTGCTGTGGTTGGTCCAGGAGAATCAATAAGAAACAGTGATACTCCTGTGGGCAGTGCTGGGGTACAGCAGTTGCCATACATAGGAAACATTTCTGGTCTTTCTATTTCAGCTTGTTGGTCCCTGTACCAGTACTGCCCTATCTTGAGTACTGTAGTCCAGGAGAAGTCATAATATTTGACAGGACAATTCCCTTAAATTTATTGTTTTAGTGTACTTTTGCTCTTCCAAATACTTTTATTTGAAGGGAGGGAGGGAGGGAAGGAGAGAGGGAAAGAGAGAGAAAGAAAGAGGAGAGAGAGAGGAGAGGACAGAAGAGGGGAGGCGAGGGGAGAGGTGGGGAGGAGAGAAGACGAGAGGAGAAAAGAGAAGAGAGGAGAGAGAGCCTACAATAGCTGAGGTTAGGCGAGGCTGAAACCAATAGCCAGGAACAACGTCCAAGTCTTCCACATGGGTGGCAAGGGCCCAGACACTTGGATCATCTTCTACGGCTTTCCCAGGCACATTAGCAGGAAGCTGGATTGGAGACCAAGCAGCAGGGACTCGAACTGTCACTCTGACATGGAATGCTGGGTGTTGCAGGTGGTAGCTTACTCTTTTACGCCACAACACTGGTCCCTGTGCTTCTTGTCCATGAAGATTTATTTATTTAGTCATGAAAGCCATTTCTCTTCAACATTACTTCTCCATTCTTTTATTTTTCCCCCTGGTGCTCTGATTAGATGCAGACCACTCTTGCCCACGGCTGTGAACATCTCACGTGTTTATCTTCTCACTTCCTGCGTTATAGCTGAGGTGCCTTCTTCAGCTTCATGTTTCAGTTTAGAATTATTTTCTCTCCAGCTGTGACTAATCTGCTACTTAACCCATTCATTAAATTTTAATTTTAATGCTTATATTTTTGTTTCTAAAAGTGATTTTGGCCCTTTAAAAAACTATAAGGTCATTTTTGATACCTTCTCATTATTTTCACTTCAAAAATTCAATTTTTTATGTATTTAAGTATCTCATAGTAGCTATTTTAAGTTTCCTTTGAGGATATTTGGAGTCTTTGGGTGTCTACTTTTGTTTGTTGATTCTTTCCCAGACTTGCTTGCCTATTTGTTTTGTAGCTTTTCATACTGAGCTAACATTTTATTGTTCTTATTGTGGGTTCCTGTGGGTCCATATCAGGGATGTGTTGTTCAGTAGATTTTCTTTTGTACCTGCTAGGAGCCAAGGAGTGCCCCTGGCCTTGAAACCCTTGAACTTCCTTTGATAAGGCTAAGATAATGCGGGGCTTGCAGACTCAGCAGTTTGTTAAGGGTCAAGGCTTAGTTTCTCAAGAGCAGATTTGATGGTAGTAAATAATATTTTCACCAGGGTGACATTTCTGTGTTTACTTACTGCAAAGTTCCCAGAACTGGGTCCAGCTTGCTATCTTTTAACAAAACTCTCTTTGAGGTTTACCTAAATTTCTGGAGATTCCATTAACTAATTAAATTTTTATTTATGATCATTTATCTAGGATGTAGTTGTATTTGAGAGTGAGAGCCCTTCAGAATACCTGCCTGGCCATATATCTAGAAATTGAAGTCTGAGACTCCTTGTATGGCTTTCATGCATGGTAGTTTACAATGCACTTCACATATGGCTTCTAGTTTGATCTTGTAATTTTTCTAATAAAAACACTCAAATCCGGAGAGCGGCAAGATGGCGGAATAGGCAGGGAGCACACTATTAGTCGGGGGGAGAGACAGTTGAATATAAGTGGAGATACTGCAGGGTCAAGGAAGAGTAGGGGATGAAACAGCAGAGGAAACTCTTCCGGAACTAGTGATTCACAGTGGACCTGCGTGGAGAGCATGGGAGCCCAAGTTCGGGACACCAGCGGCAGACTCAACACACCAGCGCTGGAACGCGAGGTGAGCCGAACCGCAATAGCCTGAGACACCAGCGGGCAAGCGGAAAGAGGAGGCTAGAGGGAACGAGGCTTGAAACTCCGTGGGGAAAAGTTCACCAGGCTAACTAGAAGAGAGAGAGGAAAAAAATAAAAAAAGTGACCGATACAGACACAAGTTTCTCTCTCTCCGCTCACCTCTCAAAGGCGAGCAAGACAGAGCAGGCGCCATTTTGGACATACGTCATAAGCAGGGCGACCTCAGGTCTGCACCAGCCCTGAGCCTAGCAGAAAAACCTGACTCTGGGGGGAGGGGTGAAATAACAGGAGATTAGCATTTAACTTGGCAACGCAGTGGGAGACTGCAGGAGAATTGGAGCCCACACTGAGGGCAGCAGAGATTCCCTGTGTGGTCCTTGGGAAAGAGCTTCCGATCTCTGGCTCCTGAGGGTATATCATTTGCCTGCTAACTACCTCCAATTACGTTCAGCTGTGCGGAATTACTTCCCTTTTAAATCAAAAAAAGAAAGAGAGATTTACCACACCTAACCTGGGAGTGTCATCTTTGACACACCCTCAACCCTGAGGAACCAAACACAGCTCTCAGGCCACACTCATCTCAAGCCTCTAAGGCTCCACTGAAAGCAGACAGTCCACTTAATATAGAGCCATAGTGTAACAAGAAAAAAACCCACAGTGAAGAAACCAAATATCTCCAACATGCCAAACAACAAACGCAAAAACCAAGCTAACAAGAACAAGGAAGACACTATGACGGCCCCAAATGAAAAAGACACCCCAATTCAAGATTCTGAAGATGATGAGATAGAAGAAATGCAAGAAGTAGATCTCAAAAAATTGATAAGAACATTAAGAAGTTCTCAAAAACAAATTCTTGAACTACAGAAATCCTTAGTGGACAAGATAGAAAATCTCTCTCGAGAAAGTGAAATATTAAGGAGGAATCAAAATGAAATGAAACAACTAGTGGAACAAGAAACTGTGATAGTGACGAGAAATCATAATGAAATGAAGAATTCAATAGATCAAATGACAAACACATTAGAGAGCCTTAAAAACAGAATGGGCGAAGCAGAAGAGAGAATATCAGACTTAGAAGACAGAGAACAGGAAAGGAAACAGGCAAACCAAAGAAAAGAAGAAGAAATTAGAAATCTAAAAAATATTGTCGGGAATCTACAGGATACTATTAAAAAACCCAACATTCGGGTTCTAGGAGTTCCTGAAGGCATGGAGAGGGAGAAAGGATTAGAAGGCATTTTCAGTGAGATACTAGCAGAAAATTTCCCAGGTTTGCAGAAGGACAGAGGCATCTTAGTACAGGAAGCCTATAGAACCCGTAATAAACATGACCAAAAGAGATCCTCACCACGACATGTTGTAATCAAACTCACCACAGTGAAACATAAAGAAAAGATCCTAAAAGGTGCAAGAGAGAAACGTCAGATCACTCTTAGAGGATCTCCAATTAGACTCACAGCAGACTTCTCATCAGAAACCCTACAAGCTAGAAGGGAATGGCGAGACATAGCCCAGGTACTAAGAGAGAAAAACTGCCAGCCCAGAATATTATATCCTGCAAAGCTCTCATTTGTGAATGAAGGTGAAATTAAGACTTTTCACAGCAAACAGAAACTGAAAGAATTTGTTGCCACTCATCCTGCCCTGCAAAAGATGCTTAAAGATGTGTTACACACAGAAACACAGAAACACGGTCACCAATATGAAAGAAGGTAAAGGAAGGAAACCTCACAGCAAAAGATCACAGGAAGCTCAATTTCTCTTTGACATAGAATTAAACTCTGATGCTCTGTTAAAGCAATGTGTTAAAGTAATCTATTATGTTCTCTTGATGTCTGTTAAATTCTAATTGTTCAAAAACAGCTGAATTTTTATTAAGAGCTATGGGTTATTTAAATATGTGCTTATTTTCAAAGATTTGAATAATCGCCTTGTAACAATGATCAAATTTGGTCTATGTTATGTCATGATTTTAAGGAATCTTATTTCAACCAGATATTTTGGATTTTGAGCCTTCTTGGCATTCTTGACAGGCATTCAAAAAATCAAAGTTTCAAACAATCTGGTCTCTAAAATTTCCAGTAAATCCTGGACTTTGGTTTTTCCAGTTTGGGCCCAACTGAAAAAATCGAAGGACCTATGTCTCTCATCTTATAGAGACACCAACTAATCAGTCTATTTGGAGTATATTAGAAGGACTGTCAAGATGTGATGTGGTACCAGACTTTAAGTTTCTATAATGGAAAATGCTATTAATACAATGTTTGAGAATTAAAAAGTCTAATGATCTTGTGTTACTAGACATGATAGTTATCTTAATGAGAAAGCCCCAGAGGCCTAAAGGGTTAAATACTTGTAAAATCCTACAGGTGCTTTCAAAAATACTGTGAAGTAAGCAAGTGCCTCTTGTTGGTTGATGAGTTTATAATTTTAAACATGGCGACTTAAAGTCTCTTGTCATCCACAGTTATATATGATGTGCTGCTCATAAAACTAAAGCATTGTTGGTTCTGTGTTTAGCTGTCCTCCTATAGGTTCCTATGGACTTTTTCCAGCCACTTTTATTGTATTCAGTACTTTGGGATGGCTCTGTAAACAGATGAAGCCAATAATGTATTAACAGTACCAACTGAGAGAAAGTATGGTTAACTGAGGTTACTAAAAACAAAAAGCAATTCAAATCAATTGGCAATCTACAAAAAGAGTTAAAGATTTTAAAAGCTATTATTAAAATTGCTATATTGGTCTATTATTTTATGTTATATGTGTGTACATATTGTATGTCCACATGGGGAAATTTTATTAAGAGTTTTATTTTAAATGGCTTATAGATAAGATTGTCCATAAATTTAAGCTGCTAAATTTAATCAAAGATACATTTTAATTCATGTGACCTGAATCTGTGTATCATATGTTTTAGACTTGTTGGTAGAAAGAAACTAAAAACATTTTATATGGTTGTGCTTAAGTTTACTGGTTAAACAAACTATACCATGTTAGATATTTAAGAGGTGTTTTCAAATACATGATTCTTAAAATTTATAGAAGGCATTGGACCTTCTGGTAAATGTTTTCTTAAGTTGTTATCTAATGGTTGAAACGGTTTGCTAAGTATTCATGTGATATTGCTATTGTCAGCAAGCGATCTAGGACTTGCTCCCTCATTTCTCTATTCTAAGCCCACCTTGTTCTTTCATTTCTCTATTCTCTTCAAGGTAGGAAACTAATTCTATTATGAAGGAATCTGTAGGATGCACAATTTAATCTTTAGACCTTATAAAAGAGATGGCTAACACTTTCTGCAATAGCATAGCCAAAATAAGAACTTAAATAATAATCTCATAGCTAGATTCACTTCGCCATCAGCGAAGTATACAGTAAGTAGAAAAAAACCTCCCTTTCAGACCAAAGGGAAAGAAAGTTTTTAAGTGAGAATATAATTTTCCTCATGGGCATAGTCTACCTTAGAAAAACTACTACAGAACATGCCTGTGACTATAGACTTGTAGTTCAGGCCACCGAAGATTAGAGATGGGACACGGGCACTCCCTTGACTTGCATCCTCTGGTCTGCTTTAACACAAACCAGGAGGAAAAGAAAGCTTGGCATTAGAAGCAATGGGTGGCAGGCCTATTAATGGCTGATCTGTACAGTGATCTGCCCTCAAGGAGACCCAACAGGCCAGTCCACTGCAGTGGCTTTCAATGTGGTAAGCCTGGGCTTCAGCAGAAGTCAGCTTGTGAAGAGCCCTGGCAGCTCTGCCAAGAGTTGGATCACTGGAAATGGACCTGCCCTGGAGTCGAAGAATGCCCAGGTCAGAGCCACAGATCTTATTGGCTCTAAGCTGAAAAGCCCTTCACTCAGCCCAACTTCCTAAGTGACCACTGCAGCTGAGGGGACGGCCAAGTAGGGTCAGCAACATTGCAGGCAGAGCTGTAAATTTCTTGTTAGAGATGCCCCCTGCCTTTACCTGGCCAGCTCTCCTCCCAGGCCAGCCAAGTAATGAAAGTCAACAGAGTGCCTTCCCCTAGGAGGTTTACACCTCCCTTAGGATATACCCCATGTGAAGACATAGATAGGTCTGGGCCTCTGAATTTACAAGGCCTAAAGCCCACCAAATTATTATCAAGCCCCTTCTATCAGGTTCTATTTGCCTCTCAATCAGAAAACTTAATTGTAGCTTAGACAGCACCTTTCTTAGCTCCTCTAATAATGACTCTGTCCTTTGTTCTAGGCCCTGTCTAGTGCACTTGGGCCTCATTCCTTTGTAATCATAACCTCTACTCTACCACCAATGGCTCTACTCCCAACCTGTGTGTACTGATGGTCCTCTTCCCCACTTAATGCTGTATAATTGTTCAAACCTGGTAAATGCCACTCTTAGGATCCTTGGTTACTATCCTCACTCTGTCTTACATGACCTTGTCTAAATATGATTAGAGTCGGCAAACTTGGAAGGCTTCCATAGCCTTGGCAACTCATGACGACAGCCTAGGATGGTTACTGGCGCCATAAACTAGAGTGTCAATTTGTTGGGTCAACAACAGGAGCCACTGTGCACTTGCTCCTCATGTGGGATCTCTGTCCTTAATGTGCTGTACATTGTGATTTAATGCTATAACTAGTACTCAAACAGTATGTTTCACTTTGTGTTTCTATGTGGGTGCAAACTGTTGCAATCTTTATACTAAATTGATCTTCTGTATATAAAGAGAATTGAAAACGAATCTTGATGTGAATGGGAGGGGAGAGTGAGCGGGAGAGGGGAGGGTTGCGGGTGGGAGGGTTGTTATGGGAGGGGGAAGCCACTGTAATCCATAAGCTGTACATTGGAAATTTATATTCATTAAATAAAAGTTAAAAAAAAATAAATACAAACTTTGTAGTATGCTCACAAGAGTATCTTGGTACTGTATATGTCTTTGTACTGATTATGACTGCCATATATGACTGCCATATTACTGTATATGAATATCATCTGTTCATATGTCTGCATGGTCCCTACCTTCTTCTATGTCTGTCTTCTCACATGTCTGGGATCATTTATGCATAGAATTAAAATCCTCAGAGAATGGGGAGTGAAGTGTAAAAAAAAAAAAACAAACACTCAAATCCACTGATGTTAAAGCTGTGTGTGGGAATGCTCAGGCTGTAAAGACTATTTGTTCAGATTTACTTTAGCCAAATATTCAAGAGGAAATATGTACATTCCTTTTAGACACACTTTATGGAATGTGGTTAAAAATGAAGTTCATATATGTGTATGAATCTGGTTTTGCACACGAATCTTCAATTAGTTAGAGGAGATAATGGTATAAAAGTGTGATTGCCAAGTGTTATCTTTTACTTGATTGGACTAGAGACAAACATAAGTTTTAAGAAGTTGGAGAGAATGGCAGAGTTTACCTTCACCTTGCTTTTATCTTCTTTTATTTATTTTTATTTGAAAGGCAGAGTTACAGAGCCAGGTAGAGACAGAGAGAGAGGTCTTCCACCTGCTGGTTCATTCCCAAACTGACCTCAACAGCTGGAGCTGTGCCAATCCGAAGCCAGGAACCAGGAGTTTTTTCCAGGTCTCCCACGTGGGTGAGGGGCCCATGGACTTGGGCCATCTTCTACTGTTTTTCCAGACACATTTGCAGGGAGCTGTATCAGAGTGGAGCAGCTGGGACTTGAACCGGAGCCCACATAGGATGCTGGCACTGCAGGCCAGGGCTTTAACCTGCTACACCACAGTGCTTGCCTTGCTTTTATCTTCTAATCTCTAAAAGCAAATACAAGGTCTGGATTTACAACTCATGGAGAGAATTGAGATGAAGGGTTATCAGGTCTGAGAGTGACAGCTAAAATTTACAAAGAGAAAGGACATGTAGAAAGACATACTTTCGAAGTTTTAAAAGCGATATTTTCTTTTTGATTTTCTTATCGGTGTTCTTTGGAGGGTAAATTAAAAATTTTTTTGCTGGCGCCGTGGCTCAATAGGCTAATCCTCCACCTGTGGCGCTGGCACACTGGGTTCTAGTCCTGGTCAGGGTACGGGATTCTGTCCTGGTTGCTCCTCTTCCAGGCCAGCTCTCTGCTATGGCCCAGGAGTGCAGTGGAGGATGGTCCAAGTGCTTGGGCCCTGCACCGCATGGGAGACCAGGAGAAGCACCTGGCTCCTGGCTTCGGATCAGCGCGGTGCGCTGGCTGCAGCGGCCTTTGGGGGGGGTGAACCAACAGAAAAAAGGAAGACCTTTCTCTCTGTCTGTCTCACTGTCCACTCTGCCTGTCAAAAAAATAAAAATAAAAAAAATTTTTTTCAATGAGGCACAATTTGTCAACTTTTGTCTATGTATCTTGCTTATTTTCATGAAGACTTTCTTTTATGTTTTCTTCTAGAACTTTTTTTACGGTGTAGGGGCCTGTGTTGTGGCACAGCAGGTTAAGCTGCTGCCTGGGATGTCAGCTTCAGTCTGGCTCAGTCCCCATTATTGTAGCTCTTTGGGCAGTGGAAACTCTTTCTCTCCCCCATTCTTCCTTTTGTAACTTTGCCTTTCAAATAAATAAGTAAATCTTTAAAAATCCCCTTACAGTTTAAATTTTCACTTTTAGTGACGTAATCAATCTCTAATTGTTATATATGGTTTGAGGGAAGGAAAGGGAAATCATTTTTTCCCTATTTGTTCAATTGTTCTAGAGTCACTTGTTGAAAATATTTTCTCTGTTGCCATTTTTGTCATAAATCAATTGATATATATCTCGTGTATATATATAGGTCTATATGCATATAGGCCTATATATATGTTTATTTCTGGACCTTTTATTCTATTCTATTGATTTATTTGTCAGGACTCATGGAATTGTAAACTTAATATCTGTGCCTCTCCTTGTATGAAAATTACATCTCAATAGCAAATGAAGCGGTTATAAAAATGCTATTCTATATCTGAGCCATGTTTTCTAGAGATAGAAATTAATGAATTAGAAAACACATGTTATCATTTCCCCCCCATTTTTAAAAGAGGTTTACTTATTTGAAAGGCAAAGTTACATAGAGAGAGGGAGAGAGAGAGAGGGAGAGAGAGAGAGAATCTTCCACCTGCTGGTTCACTTCACAAATGGCCACAACAGCTAGCGCTGAGCCAGGTCAAAACTGGGAGCTTCTTCTTCCCATGTGGGTAAGGGGTCTAAGCACTTGGGCCATCTTCCACTGCTTTCCTAGACACATTAGCGGGGAGCTGAATTGGAAGTGGAGCAGTTAGTACTCTAACTGGCACCCAAAGGGGATACCAGCTCTGCAGGCCATGGCTTAAGCCTGTGTACTGCAGTGCCAACCCCTGTTTTTGTTATTTTTTTTACATTTTAACATTAAAGTCCATATCCCCATCTACTCACTCAGTGTAGTAAGAGTTAACACCTGCTGGGCACCGTGGTGGGTCCTGGGTAGTCAGAACACAGAGATCATTTTCCCTGGCTTTGAGGTGCTCATAGTTGAATGACAGGAGATGGACATGAAAATGACAGTGTCAAGAGAGAGCGGCAAGATGGCGGAACAGGCAGGGAGCACACTATTAGTCCGGGGGGAGAGAAAGTTTAATATAAGTGGAGATACTGCAGGGTCAAGGAAGAGTAGGGGATGAAACAGCAGAGGAAACTCTTCCAGAACTAGTGATTCACAGTGGACCTGCGTGGAGAGCGTGGGAGCCCAAGTTCGGGATACCAGTGGCAGACTCAACACACCAGCACTGGAATGTGAGGTGAGCTGAACCTCAATAGCCCGAGACACCAGCGGGCAAGTGGAAAGAGGAGGCTAGAGGGAACGAGGCTTGAAACTCCATGGGGAAAAGTTCACCAGGCTAACTAGAAGAGAGAGAGAGAGAGAAAAAAAAAGTGACCGATATGGACACGAGTTGCTTTCTCTCCGCTCACCTCTCAAAGGCGAGCAAGACAAAGAGCAGGTGCCATTTTGGACATATGTCATAAGCAGGGCGACCTCAGGTCTGCACTGGCCCTGAGCCTAGCAGAAAACCCTGACTCTGGGGGGGTGGTGAAATAACAGGAGATTAGGATCTAACCTGGCAACCCAGTGGGAGACTGCAGGAGAATTGGAGCCCACACTGAGGGCAGAAGAGATTCCCTGTGTGGTCCTTGGGAAAGAGCTTCCGATCTCTGGCTCCTGAGGGTATATCATTTGCCTGCTAACTACCTCCAATTACGTTCAGCTGTGCAGAATTACTTCCCTTTTGAATAAAAAAAAAAAGAATGAAAGACAGAGAGATTTACCACGCCTAACCTGGGAGTGTCACCTTTGGCACACCCTCAACCCTGAGGAACCAAACACAGCTCTCAGGCCACACTCATCTCAAGCCTCTAAGGCTCCATTGAAAGCAGACAGTCCACTTAACCTAGAGTCATAGTATGACAAGAAAAAACACCACAGTGAAGAAACCAAATATCTCCAATATGCCAAACAACAAACGTAAAAACCAAGGTAACAAGAACAATGAAGACACTATGACGGCCCCAAATGAAAAAGACACCCCAATTCAAGATTCTGAAGATGATGAGATAGAAGAAATGCAAGAAGTAGATCTCAAAAAGTTGATAAGAACATTAAGAAGTTCTCAAAAACAAATTCTTGAACTACAGAAATCCTTAATGGACAAGATAGAAAATCTCTCTCGAGAAAGTGAAATATTAAGGAGGAATCAAAATGAAATGAAACAACTAGTAGAACAAGAAACTGTGATAGTGACGAGAAATCATAATGAAATGAAGAATTCAATAGATCAAATGACAAACACATTAGAGAGCCTTAAAAACAGAATGGGCGAAGCAGAAGAGAGAATATCAGACTTAGAAGACAGAGAACTGGAAAGGAAACAGGCAAACCAAAAAAAAAAAAAAAGAAGAAGAGGAAATTAGAAATCTAAAAAATATTGTCGGGAATCTACAGGATACTATTAAAAAAACATAACATTCTGGTTCTAGGAGTTCCTCAAGGCATGGAGAGGGAGAAAGGATTAGAAGGCCTTTTTAGTGAGATACTAGCAGAAAATTTCCCAGGTTTGGAGAAGGATGGAGACATCCTAGTACAGGAAGCACATAGAACCCCTAATAAACATGACCAAAAGAGATCCTCACCACGACACGTTGTAATCAAACTCACCACAGTGAAACATAAAGAAAAGATTCCTAAATGTGCAGGAGAGAAACGTCAGATTACTCTCAGAGGATCTCCAATTAGACTCACAGCAGACTTCACATCAGAAACCCTACAAGCTTGAAAGGAATGGTGAGATATAGCCCAGGTACTAAGAGAGAAAAACTGCCAGCCCAGAATAGTATATCCTGCAAAGCTCTCATTTGTGAAGGAAGGTGAAATAAAGACTTTTCATAGCAAACAGAAATTGAAAGAATTTGTTGCCACTCATCCTGCCCTGCAAAAGTTGCTTAAAGATGTGTTACACACAGAAACACAGAAACATAGTCACCAATATGAAAGAAGGTAAAGGAAGGAAACCTCACAGCAAAAGATCACAGGAAGCTCAATTTCTCTTTGACATAGAATTAAACTCTGATGCTCTGTTAAAGCAATGTGTTAAAGTAATCTATTATGTTCTCTTGATGTCTGTTAAATTCTAATTGTTCAAAAACAGCTGAATTTTTATTAAGAGCTATGGGTTATTTAAATATGTGCTTATTTTCAAAGATTTGAATAATCGCCTTGTAACAATGATCAAATTTGGTCTATGTTATGTCATGATTTTAAGGAATCTTATTTCAACCAGATATTTTGGATTTTGAGCCTTCTTGGCATTCTTGACAGGCATTCAAAAAATCAAAGTTTCAAACAATCTGGTCTCTAAAATTTCCAGTAAATCCTGGACTTTGGTTTTTCCAGTTTGGGCCCAACTGAAAAAATCGAAGGACCTATGTCTCTCATCTTATAGAGACACCAACTAATCAGTCTATTTGGAGTATATTAGAAGGACTGTCAAGATGTGATGTGGTACCAGACTTTAAGTTTCTATAATGGAAAATGCTATTAATACAATGTTTGAGAATTAAAAAGTCTAATGATCTTGTGTTACTAGACATGATAGTTATCTTAATGAGAAAGCCCCAGAGGCCTAAAGGGTTAAATACTTGTAAAATCCTACAGGTGCTTTCAAAAATACTGTGAAGTAAGCAAGTGCCTCTTGTTGGTTGATGAGTTTATAATTTTAAACATGGCAACTTAAAGTCTCTTGTCATCCACAGTTATATATGATGTGCTGCTCATAAAACTAAAGCATTGTTGGTTCTGTGTTTAGCTGTCCTCCTATAGGTTCCTATGGACTTTTTCCAGCCACTTTTATTGTATTCAGTACTTTGGGATGGCTCTGTAAACAGATGAAGCCAATAATGTATTAACAGTACCAACTGAGAGAAAGTATGGTTAACTGAGGTTACTAAAAACAAAAAGCAATTCAAATCAATTGGCAATCTACAAAAAGAGTTAAAGATTTTAAAAGCTATTATTAAAATTGCTATATTGGTCTATTATTTTATGTTATATGTGTGTACATATTGTATGTCCACATGGGGAAATTTTATTAAGAGTTTTATTTTAAATGGCTTATAGATAAGATTGTCCATAAATTTAAGCTGCTAAATTTAATCAAAGATACATTTTAATTCATGTGACCTGAATCTGTGTATCATATGTTTTAGACTTGTTGGTAGAAAGAAACTAAAAACATTTTATATGGTTGTGCTTAAGTTTACTGGTTAAACAAACTATACCATGTTAGATATTTAAGAGGTGTTTTCAAATACATGATTCTTAAAATTTATAGAAGGCATTGGACCTTCTGGTAAATGTTTTCTTAAGTTGTTATCTAATGGTTGAAACGGTTTGCTAAGTATTCATGTGATATTGCTATTGTCAGCAAGCGATCTAGGACTTGCTCCCTCATTTCTCTATTCTAAGCCCAACTTGTTCTTTCATTTCTTTATTCTCTTCAAGGTAGGCAACTAATTCTATTATGAAGGAATCTGTAGGACGCACAATTTAATCTTTAGACCTTATAAAAGAGATGGCTAACATTTTTCTGTAATAGCATAGCCAAAATAAGAACTTAAATAATAATCTCATAGCTAGATTTACTTCGCCATCATTGAAGTAAACAGTAAGTAGAAAAAACCTCCCTTTCAGACCAAAGGGAAAGAGTTTTAAAGTGAGAATATAATTTTCCTCATGGGCATTGTCTACCTTAGAAAAACTACTACAGAACATGCCTGTGACTACAGACATGTAGTTCAGGCCACCGAAGATTAGAGATGGGACACGGGCACTCCCTTGACTTGTATCCTCTGGTCTGCTTGAACAAAAACCAGGTGGAAAAGAAAGCTCGGCATCAGAAGCAATGGGTGGCAGGCCTATTAATGGCTGATCTGTACAGTGATCTGCCCTCAAGGAGACCCAACAGGCCAGTCCACTGCAGTGGCTTTCAGTGTGGTAAGCATGGGCTTCAGCAGAAGTCAGCTTGTGAAGAGCCCTGGCAGCTCTGCCAAGAGTTGGATCACTGGAAATGGACCTGCCCTGGAGTCGAAGAATGCCCAGGTCAGAGCCACAGATCTTATTGGCTGTAAGCTGAAAAGCCCTTCACTCAGCCCAACTTCCTAAGTGACCACTGCAGCTGAGGGGACGGCCAAGTAGGGTCAGCAACATTGCAGGCAGAACTGTAAATTTCTTGTTAGAGACGCCACCTGCCTTTACCTGGCCAGCTCTCCTCCCAGGCCAGCCAAGTAATGAAAGTCAACAGAGTGCCTTCCCCTAGGAGGTTTACACCTCCCTTAGGATGTACCCCATGTGAAGAGATAGATAGGTCTGGGCCTCTTAACTTACAAGGCCTAAAGCCCACCAGATTATTATCAAGCCCCTTCTATCAGGTTCTATTTGCCTCTCAATCAGAAAACTTAATTGTAGCTTAGACAGCACCTTTCTTAGCTCCTCTAATAATGACTCTGTCCTTTGTTCTAGACCCTGCCTAGCGCAGTTGGGCCTCATTCCTTCGTAATCATAACCTCTACTCTACCACCAATGGCTCTACTCCCAACCTGTGTGTACTGATGGTCCTCTTCCCCACTTAATGCTGTATAATTGTTCAGACCTGGTTAATGCCACTCTTAGGATCCTTGGTTACTATCCTCACTCTGTCTTTTATGACCTTGTCTAAATATGATCAGAGTCGGCAAACTTGGAAGGCTTCCATAGCCTTGGCAACTCATGATGACAGCCTAGGGTGGTTACTGGCGCCATAAACTAGAGTGTCAATTTGTTGGTGCAACAACAGGAGCCACTGTGCACTTGCTCCTCATGTGGGATCTCTGTCCTTAATGTGCTGTACATTTTGATTTAATGCTATAACTAGTACTCAAACAGTATGTTTCACTGTGTTTCTATGTGGTTGCAAACTGTTGAAATCTTTACTTAATATATACTAAATTGATCTTCTGCATATAAAGAGTATTGAAAATGAATATTGATGTGAATGGGAGGGGAGAGGGAGCGGGAGAGGGGAGGGTTGCGGGTGGGAGGGAAGTTATGGGAGGCGGAAGCCATTGTAATCCATAAGCTGTACATTGGAAATTTATATTCATTAAATAAAAGTTAAAAAAAAAAGAAAAAAAAAAAGAAAATGACAGTGGCACTCCAATGTTCTTAGCATTGTGAGAAACGTAAACAAGGGCACATTGGGAGCTATCCACTCTAGCCATCCAACCCAGACTAGCCTGCTTAGATCAGGGAGAGATATGTTAAGAACTTTGGCTGAGTGTTCAAAGGACATGTGGGCTGGCCTGGCACAGACTAGTGCCTGCCTGTGTCCTCATGATGTTTGGGGGACAGGAAAGGACTGGGGATGAGGCTCCAAGGCCAGTGATTTCTAATGCTTTCAGCTAGGAGGCTCCATGTGGCCACATAACTAGTTGAAGGACTGAACCCTCAAAGAATGACCATTGATATCCTTTTTGGAGAAGCAGGGAGCACACTTAGAAAGGCATGTAAGTATATACTGCCATGGGAAACAGCATGCGAGACAGATCTGGCTTTGGGAGTGGCCAGAAAATGTGGCCCTAGGCTAGGACCTGGGTGGGGGAATGGGCATTGAAAGATACAGTGACAGCACAGATAGGGATATGGTGACAACTAAGATGCTTGGTTTCCTTCACAATTTAATTTAGCCTGTTAATGGCACTGATTTCTATTACAGATGGCAAAATATAATGAACTAACCCAGCCCCACTAATAACAGCTACTAGTGGTTGGATGTCGCAGTGTGCTGATGTTGTGTTCTGTGCTTTCCATACATTAAATGAGATCCCCTCCATTTATCTATCACCATCACCAATCTACAGGTGGGGGTGCTGAGGTCAGGAGCTTAAGTCCTCCACTTGAGTTCACACAGCTGGTCAGTGTGGAGTCACGATTTGAACCCAAGTCATTCCAAAGACTAGGTTCCTAGCACTACTTCATACAACTAATCTTTGTTATTATTTATCTGATTTTTGGATACAATTTAAATGGCTTTCTTTCCCCTAGGAAATTATGCTGCATGTTCTTAATTTGCAAAGTAAACATTATTTCACTTCATTTCAAACAAGCCTATCCCACTTCTGCAAGTAATTCTTGCCTTTTGGTATCTGGCTGGACTAGGGCAGGGCCCATCTGTGCACATGCTGTTCATGAGCACTGCTCAGAGCAGGAGGCCTCTGGCAGAGCGAGGCAGAGGGCCAGGCAGGGCTTCTACCAGACCCTGGCCAGTGGGCCGCAAACGTTCATCTCACCGCTTCAGTCGAGCCTTCTTTGAGAATCTTAGCCCCACTTTTGAATACTGCGATGTATCAACACAAACACTAGTTTCAGCATTTCAGTGTTAGAAAGCATAAAGTACATTTTAAGCAAAATGGATATTATTTAATAAGACATTTGCGAAAGGATCATTCAAATACATATAATCTCAGTGGTATTACATTCTGCTGGATACTTTCAAGACAGACCCCCCTTTTCTGTAATGTGAGGGTATCCTGCCAGATATATATTTTACTAGCATTACTTGTTAGATTTTTCTCATTTTATCTCTTGACTTTATGCTCATATGTATTACATTGTTAAGTGTTTAATTTTAAGAAATTCCCACCTTTGTAACTCCATATGCCCACATGCATTTGGAACTCTCAGCAATTAGAAATATGTACCTTTATCTGAGTTTTCTTCATTTTACCTTATGTAAATGTGACTGCTCTATAGCAGGTATCAACTGATTGGGAAGGATTGGAACTTAGATTAAGATAAGACCTGCTGGGGCCAGCACCATAGCCCACTTGGTTAATCCTCTGCCTGCAGCGCTGGCATCCCATATGGGTGCCGGGTTCTAGTTCCAGTTGCTCCTCTTCCAGTCCAGCTCTCTGCTGTGGCCCAGGAGGGCAGTGGAGGATGGCCCAAGTGCTTGGGGGGGTGAACCAACAGAAGGAAGACCTTTCTCTCTCTCTCTCTCTCACTGTCTAACTCTGACTGTCAAATAATAATAATAAAAAAAAGACCTGCCTACTGAGGGAGATGAGGTGCTGAACAGGGACCCACCAGCTGAGAAAGGTCCGTCCAGAAGAGAGCATGGGAGCCAGTGGATATTGGTGTGAACAGAAGACCAGTGTCAGTTTCTGGTGGGGTGAGGGCTGTGTGTACCTAATGAAATCTGAGTTCTGTGGCACACGTAGACACTGGCACTTCAGGCAGGATGCTTTGTAGTAGTAGAAAAACTCAACACAAGAGATGGAAACAAAAAGGAAATTCATTTGGCCATATAATTGGCACTCTTGAGCAGGAAGACTTCAGGTGGATTTTATCCAATGGTGTTGGTTCTGTTTCTGTGTGATGTTCTTCATTCTATTTTTTCCTGCTTGCCAGTATAATCTCAAGGTGGGTGAAGAGGTGACCAGTCACTCTCAGGTATCACACACAGATATGACAACGTTCAGAGGGAGAGAGAGTCCCTTCTGGATGATCTTCCAGAACAGCAAGGAGGCATTTTCCCAGAAGCCCTGGTGAGCCAATCCTCACTATGATTCACTAGCAAGGAGGATGAGATCTCCTTTGGATTAGTGAGGCCAGTCTCTGGAGTTGAGATAGCTGTCTGCTGCCCCTGAGGCATCTGGGCTGTGTGGGAGATGGTGTTTTATTGTGGGAGGCCGGGCAGGGAGAGGATGCTGGGTAGGCTCCCTGGTATCCAGGACAATAGGGAATCCAGAAGCAAGTGGCCATAGGAATTGAGGTATATATTGAGCAGCAGGGGAATTTGAGAGCAGTTAGCAAATTTGTAGCCCCAGGTGAGGAGTGGCATTATTGAGGGATAGGTAAAATGCTGGAACCATATCCCAGGATAGGATGGCCAGCCAGAAACCCAGACAAGAGAAGCAGGACTCAAGCTGATTCCAGGTCAGCACAAGTATGAGCTGATGGCTGAGGACAGCATTGGCTCTAGATGGTGAATCTCACAAGTGCTACTTTTCTGGGACAGGAGTGGGGCAGTGGAGTTTGGGAACACTAGTGCACAGATTGGACAAAAGTAAATAAAAGCAGAGAATTGGGCTGAATCTGCTAGGGATACTTTTGCCCAAATGTAGACCAAAGGGCAGAGCCACACAGGAAAAGACTGGTCCATATAGGGGTGTGTGGGCTGGGTGAAGGAAGGGTTGCTTTATGCTAGAGGGGGATAGGGAGCCAAGACAGGGATGTTGGGCTGGGAAAGGGGGTGTCTTCTTTATTTACTTCAGCTTCTTGTGTTGCTATGCTGGCCATACTTGCATTTAAAATAACAGTGCTCACTGATTGCTGCCTACTACTGGTAATCAGGTGGCCTTAGCTGAGTGAGCAGGAAGTAGAGTTGGGAACTAGTTCTGTGCATGAAAACTGAGAAACTGGATGGTGCGGAGGCATTCGGGAGTGTAGCTGGCACTCAGGTTTCTTAATGAAGTGCAGAAATCCTCCAGCTGAAAATCTGTTCTTAGGTCAATGAGAAAGGTGACAGATAATACGTTACTAGCTTTTCTGTCGATTATCCATTATGTTATGAGGATTGTATGTTGAAGCACTGTAGATAAAGTGTCTCAATTAAGACTTTAATTTAGATTTAATAAGAGGTATTAAATGTTAATAAAAGATCAATTAGCAGTGAAATAGCCATTGATCCAGGTACAATAAGTATGTCAGAAAGACATCAAATTGTCATTGAAAAACTGGAGATTACATGAGCAACATGTGAGCAATTAGATTCTCAATATATTCAGGCTATAATGAATGTCAATGCATTTAATTGCCATTTAACAAGAAAGCCTAATGTAAAGTCTCATGCTTATTAACTCACATACCTATTCACAGTTCTTCAATAGATTCATTTATTCATTAGTTCATTCAACAAATACAGCAATGCGTACATCAGGAAAAGTGAGAGAAACATGAGTATGAAGCATGATTCCTGCCTTCAAAGAACTTAAAATCCAGTGTTGGAAGAAGACTCAACCAAGTGCTTAAAGAACTAGGAAGTTAATAGTACATTCTGATTAAGTTCCAACCATTACCACCACCAGTTGTGCAGTGGACATGTTTTGGAACGCCTGCATAGTTCAAGCTCTCTTTCCACTGAGGATCGCACTCCTCCCTCTGAGGGAGGCCCTGAGGCCATGATCTTTGGCCTGGCTCCTTGGTTGTGCAAAGGTCTCTTGGATGCAGGGCTTCTCTGTGGAGCTGGCACTCTCGCCCCAGGCCCTGCTCTACCAGGTCCGGCCTGGCTGCCTTCTCCTTTCTGCCTTCTTTGCTCTCCCGGCTATTTTCACCAAGACAGGGAGATTTTATTTTGATTAAAAAAAAAAAAAAAGGTCTCATTGTCAGCGTAAAATGACTCTTAATCTGACTCTTGCATTTGTTTCACAAATAGTGCTCCAGTGCTCTGGGTCTGAGATACTACAATTGCTTCTCTCTCCTGGAAAGCTCAGCTCTTTCTAGGAACTTTGAGATCTTACTTCGTGTTCAAGAGACAACTTGTCTTTCTCTTCATCCCTTCCCTGAGACGGAGGTCTTGGGCTGCCTCAGGGATCAGTGGTGGCACTGGGGTTGGTCCTGTTTTATATGCTGTGGCCTAATAGAGATCCCCCAAGCCTAACCCTAATAAGTCTCCGCTATGCACTCGTCTTGGTTAGTTTTTGTCTTGATGAATTAGGGATAAAAGGCTCATGGTTCCCCTTCGCTAACGGGCAGTGTGGGAGATTGGCAGGGGAGGACTTTGGAGCCAGAAGTGGCCATGAGAATGGAGTTGATTAGCAGTGATCTAGCAAGACTGCTGGGCTTCCTCCCGACTCCGGAGAGGAGACTTCAGAAAACTGGGAG
This sequence comes from Lepus europaeus, assembly GCF_033115175.1. NCBI lineage: Eukaryota > Metazoa > Chordata > Mammalia > Lagomorpha > Leporidae > Lepus > Lepus europaeus. The sequence goes on along the minus strand of NC_084828.1, from coordinate 144,784,739 downwards.
TCCGGGGACACTCACAAAGAGAACTGCCAAGTACATAGCCTAAGGAAAAGCCTGCTTGAAAAGTGGAAAATACAGCCAGGTAAGATATTTTGAACACTGTCTACACATTCAGTATCCTTTGCCTATCTCCCCCTGAGATTGAGTTAGGCAAGTTTGTGTTGACAGAGTTAAACTTCAGCTTTGAAAATTACTTTTTTTTTTTTTTTTTTTTGACAGGCAGAGTAGACAGTGAGAGAGAGAGACAGAGAGAAAGGTCTTCCTTTTTGCCGCTGGTTCACCCCCCAAATGGCTGCCGTGGCCGGCGCGCTGCGGCCAGCACATCACGCTGATCTGAAGCCAGGAGGCAGGTGCTTCTCCTGGTCTCCCATGCGGGTGCAGGGCCCAAGCACTTGGGCCATCCTCCACTGCCTTCCCGGGCCATAGCAGAGAGCTGGCCTGGAAGAGGGGCAACCGGGACAGAATCCGGCGCCCCGACCGGGACTAGAACCCGGTGTGCCAGCCCCGCAGGTGGAGGATTAGCCTATTGAGCCGCGGTGCAGGCCTGAAAATTACCTTTTTAAATAAAGAATTTTTGACAGGCAGAGAGAGGAGCAGGCAAGCAGGCTCCCATCTACTGGTTTGCTCCCCAGATTCCTCGGTCTAATCCAGGTCTTCATGTGGGTGGCAAGGACCCAACCACCGGAGCCATCATTGCTGCCTTCCACAGTGTGCGCTAGCAGGAAGCTGGAGTCAGGAGCGGCATTGGAACTGGAACCTAGGCACTCTGATGTGGAATGGAGGCGCCCTCACTGCGAGGCTGTACCGCTGGCCCTGAAAAGCACCTCTGAATTCTGTAGACTGCGTCTTGGGAAATGTCTCTGCTGGGTCTGACTTCACCTCCGCTCAGCTCTTGTGGAGCAGTCGCTACTTGAAGGCTATGATAAACACACGGAGGCAAAGGCAGGAACAGGCTCAGAAGAGGAATTTACAGATTTTAAATGAAACAGAATAAGAGCCCAGCAGAGGCTGGGGGTGTGAGCTGGGGGCAGAGATGCATAAGCAAAGGGGTGTCATCCGTAGGGCCTGCTCAGTGCTGGGCTAGGTCACTATTGAGGGCACTGGGGTCTTGTTTAGGCCCGAATCCTATTTTGCCAGATGGTCACAGGGAATGAAAGGACTGCACGGAATAATAATTTTGCATTTAAGCTGCCTCCGCACTTTTTGGCAAGGAAAGGAAAGAGAAAATAAAGAAACAGGGATGATGGCGATTTTGTGTGCTTCTTGTCTCAGGCCTTCCCTTCCCCTCAAGGAGTCTGGTCTGGAACAAGCATGACATCACGGAGTAAATTAATCCCCACCATAGGAGGTAAGGGAGGCTTCCCCCAGTGCCCTCCCACATGCAAGCGATGGGTTTAACCAGAGTCCAAAGGAGATTTGAATAGCAAGCACTTAAAAAGGCTCCCTTGTTCTCCACCTCCGGGTCTAATAACCCTCCCCCGAGCAGACATAGCATTCTAAGAAAATGAAAATATCCCTCCTCCACATGCCCAAGCACACAACAAAAGCCAAGTTAAGCAGGTTAGCGACTTAGTTGTCTCAGCAACATGTCATCAAGTTGAGATGAGCAGGGAACACAGATAACATGAGGAAGAAGGAAAACATCAGAAACCACAAAGAGGGAAAAGCCGGGATGCTGAGCAAAGGAAAGAAAAGCCCTTCTCCTTGCTGTTTCATTAAGGGGAACTTAACTTTTAAACAGCCTCTCAGAGAAGCTAAAATAGAATCTTCTTTTGTGTAACCTGTGTACTTGGTGTGTGTTCAGAAAGTGTGTTATCAGCATTTCCTGTGTGGCACCGTGTTCAAAAGCGAAACTGTGAGGGATGTCTGTATAATTCCACAGAGAAACAAAATAGTGTCATGTGGAAATGGGATTTGATTGCTTTGGAAAATATTTTATTGGAAATTAGTGGTATAGGATAAACTAACAGAAATGATCAAATGTACTTACTTTTCTTACCTGAACCAACCATTCATTGTAGTAATATAGCACAGGATGAGACAAATGGACATTATAGAGACTGATTCTTTCTCCGCTCTTATACAGTTATATTCAGAAAATTGCTGACATTGGGTTTCTGGGAGAGAGACCCAATGAATGTGGAAATGTGAGATCTTCACTCTTAGCCAGGGCTGGAAAGTTGTTACTGGCACAGAAATGTAGAAGTGGGAGGGAGAAGAAGGGAAGGCAGGAGGGAGGCAGAAGAAGGTGAAGAAGACCAGCCTCGTTCTTTGTCACACACCTCTCATTATTAGAAAAGATCTACCTCCAGGTAACTTGACTTGGGAGTCATGCAGAACAAATCAGCTTTCTCTGGGCTACAGAATTATTTAGATTTTTGAATGACTGCATGTCTTTACTTGATCCTTTCTCCTCTGGGCTAGGGGCTTCTTAAAGTAAGGTCTCCAATCAGCAACTTCATCATCACCTGGAATGTGTTAGCAGTGCAAATTCTCAGGCCCTCTCTCCTCATTTAGGGGTGGGTCCCGGCAAGTCCTCCAAGTGAGTCTGATGAATGCTCAAGTTTGTTCATTCAACTTCCCCACCTTCATTCATTCATTCACTCACTCATTCCCACACTTCATTCATTCATTCATTTATACATTAACTATTTGTGAGCATGACACACTGTAGACTCTCTCTGGGGCTGGGGGTAAAGACATGAAAGACACAGTTGTATACTTAGACAAGAGAAGATTTTGAGATCTTTGCTCATCCTGACTGTGCTGTGGTTGCCTGGCTGGTTGTAATTCTCAGATGCGGGCTGTCGGTAGTACTGCAGGACTGCTTCCTCCCTCAGTGTAACTTTTATTCACAAGGTGGGCATAAAAGAAATTGTCCGATGCCTCATTGAATCTAAGAAATGATTGAACACGGGGTTGGGGTAATGGAACAGGTGTGTGGGAATATTGATCTCAGCACAGTGGTGAGAACTGAGTAAGAGGTATGGCAGATTTTCTCCCCTAACTCACCCCCAGTGAGTCATCCTCCCACTCTGGGGTGGTGTAGTCCATTCCCACACTGATAGTGGGCTTGGCCATGTGACTTGCTTTGGCCAATGAGACATCAGCATCCATCAAAGCCAGTTGAAGGTTGATAAGTTATTGTGCATTGGCGTTTGCCCTCTCAGAATGTTACCTCTACCACATATTGATGCCTGGCTGGCATAGTCTCCTAGAAGATGAAAGGCCTCAGGGAGACAGAGGCAGCCCAGCAACCTCAGCTGTCCTTTGTGTCCAGCTGAATGAGCTTCAAGGAGATCCTCCAGCTCCATGAGATGGACCAGGTGAGACCAACAAAGAAATGCCACTCAAACCACGGGCTTGTGGAACATAATACAGTAGTGGTGTTTTAGGCCACTCAGTTCTGTCTGGCCTGCTATGCTGTGAGAAGACATAAGGGGTTCAGGGGATGGGATGATCAGTATTCCAGAGGAGCAGCACTGTGGAGATAGGGGGGCAGGAGACTCACGAGAGGCATTTGATGAAAGGGAAGAGTCATAGATGGTCCTGAGATTTCAGGACATATGATGACAGAGCTTAAACAAAATATATTTCTTTTCTTGGAAAGTATCTCTACTATGTGTTCTTAAGAGGGAACAAATGGCTCTTTGGACATTAATAGTAGAGGCTGTTATCAGGGAGACCCATCAGAGCTGCAATACCGTGTTTATTTGTCATCCATAGCTACGTTACAAATTCTCCCCACACTTAGCAGCCTACCACAGCAAACATTTATTTCTCACAGTTTCTGTGGTTCAGGAACCCAGGTGTGATCTACCTGGATTCAGGGTCTAATCTAAGGCTGCAGCTGAAGTGCCAAACAGAGCTGAGAAATTACTCAAGGCTCACCTGGAGGAGGGTTCACTTCCAAGCCCATATCCAATGTTTTGGTTGGATTAAATGTCTCATAGTTGTTGGACTGAGTGACCATAGTTCTTCACTTGCTGTTGGCTCAAGCTTTTCCTTGGCTCCTTACCAAGTGGGCCTGTTCATAGGGTAGGTCACGCTATGGTACCTGGATTCATCAGGGTGAGCACGTAAGAGGTCAGGAGAGCACCAACATGACAGGAAGCCCAAGTTGGTTTTTTTTGGCGACCTATTGCTTTTGCCATTTTTTCTACATAAGAAATAAGTCACAAGGGTAGCTCACCCTCAAGGGCATGATTCCAAGAGGTGCAGATCACTGAGAACCTTGTTGGGTGTTGTCTCCTACTCCAGGTTTGTACCTCTGACTGCACAACACATACATGGCCATGATCTCATGACCTTAGGTCAGATTTTCCATCTATGTGGACACAGAAAGTTGAAAGACATCGTGGGTCACCCCCAGGCATTGGGTTCTCTGATTTGTTCACAAAGTGACCTTCTGAAGACAAGTGCACTCTTCCTTTGCTGGGAGATTTGATAGCTAATAGGATGGCCCCATCTCCATTTCTTTCTTTTTTTTAAAAAAAGATTTATTTATTTATTTGAAAGTCAGAGTTACACACAGAGAGAAGCAGAGGCAGAGAAAGGGGGGGTGGGTGGGCGTATTCCATCCGCTGGTTCATTCTTCAGTTGGCTGTGATGGCTGGAGCTGTACTGATCCCAAGCCAGGAGCCAGGAGCCTCTTCCGGGTCTCCCATGGTGGGTGCAGGGGCCCGGGGACTTGGGCCATCTTCTACTGCTTTCCCAGGCCATAGCAGAGAGCTGGATTGGAAGTGGAGCAGCCAGGACTAGAACTGGTGCCCATATGGGGTGCCAGTACTGCAGGTGGTGCCTTTACCTGCTATGCCACAGCGCCGGCTCCATTTCATCTCAGGACATCTGCTCTTCTTTCTCTCCAAACTCTAATTGTCTTTCTTCAATAAATCTGTTGCTTAGTAAAAAAAACCAGACTTTACTTAGCTTCTAGAGATGGCTGTCATGTTCTTAACCTTCCTGTCACCTGCAAACTTTCTAACCAAGTGGTCTTGTAACCCCTGTATTTATTTTCTCCCTTACTTATTTGCAGCTTTCACTGTCTGTATCCAGCTCCTTCTCTTCACCAAAATTGCACTCTCCAGAGTAATCAAGGACTTCCTTCCATTATTGTAGTCACTGGCCCCTTGTCGGACTGCATTATGTCGGGCTTCTGCGCAGTATTTGACGTCCTCACTATGCTCTCTTTCTTGTAATGCCTTCCTTTGGCTTCTGGTTGTATGTTGCATTTGACATATAGATAGGAGACACTTGGTAAATTGAAGTGGTTGAATGAATTCATTACTAGTGACTTCTCCTATTATATGTCTCTTTGTCTCCTTTAGTGGGCTGTATTCTTCCTTCTCATGCAAATATGGGTTTGCTATTTGATTCTATCTATATATTCAGATATTTCTTAGAAAAGGGTTTTCTGGAATATGTTTTTTTCATGATATTTATAAGTGGCAGTGAATGACTTTTATTTTTCCTTTCCACAACCCCCAGTATTTTGGATGCTAAGCATCTGGTAGACCCTGTGCTCAGGGATAGTGATCACATCTCAGACACAGGGGAATGAACCATGAGCCAGTCATTGTGGTCTCATTGGCCTTGTAAGGGATTGATTTGGACATAAACATGAGACTCAGGCTTATGCCTTTACTCTTATATTTATTTTTTTAAAGTTTTTTTTTATTTACTTTGAAAGTCAGAGTTACACTGAGAGAGAAGGAGAATCAGAGAGAGGAGGAAGAGGAGGGGGAGGAGGAGAAGGAGGGAGAGAGGGAGAGGGAGAGAGGGAGAGAGGGAGAAAGAGAGAGAAAGAGAGAGAGAGAGAGAGATTCTTCTATTTGCTGGTTCACTGCCGCATTGGCTGCTATTGCTAGAGCTGCGCTGATCCAGAGCCATGAGTTTCCTCTGGGTCTCCCACATGAGTGCAGGGGCCCAAGGGCTTGGGCTATCTTCTACTGTTTTCCCAGGCCATAGCAGAGAGCTAGATGAGAAGTGGAGCAGCCAGGTAATGAACCGACACCCATATGGGATGCCAGCACTGCAGGCAGAGGCTTTACCCACTACACCACAGCACCAGACCCTCTACTCTTATATTTCTTTAATGTCTCTTCAATGGACTTGGGGAGGGAAGGTAGTCAAATACAAGGGTACTTCAAAAAGTTTGTGGAGGAGCAGGCATTTGTGGCACAATGACTTAAGCTGCTACTTGGATGCTCCTATCCCATATTGCAGTGCTGGTTTCAGACCTGGCTCCTCTGCTTCCAATCGACCTTCCTGGGAGGCAGCAGATGATGGCTTCAGTACCTGGGCTCCTGCCACCCAGGTGGGAGACTCGTGGAGTTCTTTTTTTTTTCTTTTTTCTTTCTTTCTTTTCTTTCTTTTTTTTTTTGACAGGCAGAGTTAGACAGTGAGAGAGAGAGACAGAGAGAAAGGCTTTCCTTCCATTGGTTCACCCCCCAATGCCGATCTGAAGCCAGGAGCCAGGTGCTTCCTCCTGGTCTCCCATGTGGGTGCAGGACCCAAGCACTTGGGCCATCCTCCACTGCTCTCCCTGGCCACAGCAGAGAGCTGGACTGGAAGAGGGGCAACCGGGACAGAATCTGGCGCCCCGACCGGGACTAGAACCCAGGGTGCCAGCGCCGCAGGCGGAGGAGTAGCCTAGTGAGTCATGGCGCTGGCCATCGTATGGAGTTCTGTGCTTCTGTCTTCATCCTGGCCTAGCCCTGGCTATTTTCTGGCAATTGGAAAGTAAACCACAGATGGAAGATTTTCTCTCTCTTGCTCTCTCTTTCTCTCAGTCTGCCTTTCAACTAGATGAAAGTAAATATTTTTAAAAAGTTTATGGAAAGTGGTATTAAAAGATAAGTTTATTTTGGTGCAAAAATTTTGAAATACATTCATGGGGTTTCCTAATATGCATTGTCCATTTTCCATGATCTTTTTGAAGATCCCTCATGTGCATGGACTTCGCATTTTTTTTTTTTGCACCAAGAATAAAGTGATATTTTAATTCCATTTCTTCATGAACTTTTGCAGTACCATCATGTATGTGCTCAGTCTTCCATCTTGGAATGAGAGCCCGGTTGTTTAATGCAGTGAGCCTGTGTTAATGTATCAGTTATCTATAGCTGCATAACGAAACATGCCCAAATTTTCCAGCCGATTATAGTTGCTGTTTCATTTGTTCACAATTTGGTTGGACAGAGATTTGAGTTGGGTTAATCTGGGTAACTTTTCTTCTAACCTTATCTAGGGTCACTCAATGGCTGCAGTTGTCTGGTAGCTATACAGGGGCCGGATGGTCTAGGATGGATGGTGGTTGGTGCTGGTGGTCACTGGCGAGACCACAGGGCCTGAACAGCTCATCTGTGTTCCACATAGCCTCTCCTTATCCAGTAAGTTAGCACAGGCTTCTTCACATGGGAGTCTCAGGGAAGTATTCCAAGAAGGTGAGGGCAAAAACTGCAGTCCTTAAAGCCTACGTTCACCAGTCATCTATTTTTTCTGCCACATTCTGTTGGATAGCACCAGTACAAGTCATAAGGCCAGTTCAGATGTGAAGGAAGGGGAAGTCAATGCTGCCCCTGTGTATGGAGCTGCACAGCCCCATAACAGGGGGAATGTGCATGAGATGGGAGGATTTTATGAGCAAATTTTGCAGCCTGATACTTATGTATTTAAAGCTAAGTGACTGTTGTTTTTATATAAATAATATATGCTGAATAAGAAGTATGTAATAAAACCAAAAAATCATCACAAAATCTACTGTCAAGTAGTCAAATAAGTTCTAAATTCAAATCATTCCAGGTAGCTCGATAAGTGGGTAAATGAAATGAAAAATGCAGCATAATTTTGTGAAAATTGGATCATTTTATGTGTTTTTACAAAAATAAAAAGGCATTAAATTGAATTTTTCTTGAATTTTGCTGAAGAAAAAAGAAAGCAAAGGAGTTACGGAACTTCAGATAATGTTTTTTTCACCATAGAGATAATAGATCCTAAAAGTTCTCCCTAAGGTTACAAAAAAGATTATAAAAAAAATTGAAAAGCTGGATTTTTTTAAAAGATTCATGTTTAATTTTAGACATATTGATTGACTCTCTGCTATGGAAGATAAGGAAATTAAAACTCCTAATCTTCCTCTCACCTCATTTCCCACTCCCCTCATCTTCTGAGTTTTTAGTAATATTTTTAACAAGTCAGAATATAAAGCATTAATACTTTCCATTTAAAATCCTGTAATTCCATAATTATTACAGTTTAGTCTTACATCTATAATTAAATGAATTTGCTGCTTCGTACTAGCTTTGCTGAATTATTTGTTTTTAAAAATTATGTCTCATTTTCGATTTCCTGTATTTCCTCATCAAGTTTTTTTTTCCCCGAGTTGAATTTACAGCAGTTTTGCCCGGGGTCTTACATACTTGCAAATTTCTGTTGCTTGCCTTCATGGTGACCTGGCTGGGTATAAATTTCATGTCCCAATTCCATTCCCATCAAACTCTCTGGGCTTCCCTCTATCATAGCTCCTCCATTCATTCTTGGTTGACAGGATTCGTTATTATATGAGTTTTTCAAAAGGTCTCTGAAATGCTTTATTCTTTTTTTTTTTAATTGAAAAATTCTAGGTGCTTTATTAATTGACCTTTTGATACAAAATGACCTATTAAATTTGCAGTTTGTGGTTCTTGGTGTTGAGGTCCATAGGACAAGCTACGAAGTCTTCAAACCTTGAGCTGAACTCCACGAGCGGTTATTTGGCTTTTGAGTCGGTTTTTCCATGTCTAAGAGGTAGTAGCAGCAACAGCGCCCACCTTCTGGGCAGCTTATTTCTTGGCATGGTGAGCTTGTAAAACTGCCGCGGCTTTATCCACCTTGGAGCGGAGAAACTCGGGACACTCCAGCATGTGCAGCAGCTCCGAGTTGTCCATCTCCAACAGCATTCCCGTGATCTTGCCCGCCAGGTTTGAGTGCATCGTTTGGATGATCGGGAACAGTCGTTCTCCCAGCATCCGTTTCTGCTCCTGGGGGGATACTGGGCTCGCTCCTGTGGCTGCGTCCATGCGGTGACCCAGCGAGGCAGGAAGGGCCGAGCTGGCCTCGTTTGTGAGCCTAGCAGTTAGCACCGGCTGTTGGCTGGGGCGAAATGCTTTATTCTTCAAGTTAGTTATTTTGTTGAGAATCCTTGTCTTTTACCTTTATGTGTCTGGTGTCCATCTCCTTATAGATGATTTTATGTTTTTGAGGAAGGTGCTGTATTCCTGAATATTTCTCTCATATCTTTGGATCTCAATAATGCTAGAAGGTGATGTCTTGTTGATATTGCCATACTGGAATTTTCTGGTCCATGGTCTTGGTGCTTCCTTTATAGCAGGGAATTTTCTTGTATTATATCTCTAATTATATTTGGCTTCACTTCAGGGATAATTACTTTGTTGGATGGCCTTTGTTCTCCATACCTATTATCATTTAGTACTTTTAAAGCTTATCTTTCCTTTCCAAGGTTTATTTTTTTATTATCCCAATGTCATTTCTCAATCAGTAATGCATGCTTTACTTAGAACTGGATTTTTCAATAATGATTTTAATTGGTTTATTAATTATCACTGTGACTTTGGTTTAGGTTATATCAGAGCTGTGTGATTTTCCTTTTGGTTTCTTTCTGTAGTTTATAAATTTTGCCTTCATACTCTTAATTATTGGTTTTATGTTTTTATTGTGTTTCTTTATGGTGCAAATCGGTTACAGGAAATTGTCCTGTAAAATGGGCCCTGGGTCATTAGCATGCTGTATTCTTTTTGCTGTGATACATTTGTTTTTTTTTTTAAAAGATTTATTTATTCATTCTAAAGTCAGAGTTATTCGAAAGTCACAGAGAGAAGAGAGGCAGAGAGGGAGAGGTCTTCCATCCGATGGTTCACTCCCCAATTGGCTGCAACAGCTGGAGCTGCGCCGATCTGAAGCCAGGAGCTAGGAGCCAGGAGCTTCTTCCGGTCTCCTACGTGGGTGCAGGGGCCCAAGCACTTGGGCCATCTTCTACTGCTTTCCCAGGCCATAGCAGAGAACTGGATCGGAAGTGGAGCAGCTGGGTCTCGAACTGGTGCCCATATGGGATGCCGGCACTTCAGGCCAGGACTTTAACCTGCCGTGCCAGAGCACTGGCCCCTGTTCATCCTTCTAATTTCTCTGATTGAATGAGGCTATGTTCTCCTTGGTTTCACCTTCACTCTATAACCAAAATTTGTTTTTATTCTCTGCACTTTGAAGGCTGAGCTATTGAAATTTTATCCTCTTTCCAATTTCTTCAAGGGTATAGGGCAGGATCTGGGGACGGAGTGGAGAAGGAGAAGTCTCTAGCAGCTGTAGGCAAGTTTTGTTTCATAACCTGGATTCTGGACTATCTTCTGGGATTTTGTCAATTCCCTGTTCTGTGTTGACTCCCTCTAGGGAGGGTGTGTCTGTTTCATAGGGAGCATATCTGCAAGCTCTAGGTCATCCTTGAAATTCAGCATGGCAGCACAGAGGCCATTTTCTTCTTTCTCCTGAGACTCTATCATTCTTCTCTGGGAAATAAGGGGCTTTTGTGTTGAGAGTTGATTGACTTAGCGTGATGTCCAGTCTTCATCAGACAAGATGTTGGAGGAAGTTTCAGGACTTTGTGACTCATCTTGTTTCCCAGTTTGGTTTCTGGGAGCAGAGGGCAATGTTGAGAACTTGCAGAGCCATGCCATAGACTTGATGACCTCTTGGCCAACACTTTTTTTAAAAATTTTTTTCTTTTCTTTTTTTTTTTTTGACAGGCTGAATTATACAGTGAGAGAGAGAGAGAGAGAGAGAGAGAGAGAGAGAGAGAGAAAGGTCTTCCTTCCATTGGTTCACCCCCCAAATGGCCGCTACGGCCGGTGCGCTGCGCAGATTGGAAGCCAGGAGCCAGGTGCTTCCTCCTGGTTTCCCATGTGGGTGCAGGGCCCAAGCACTTGGGCCATCCTCCACTGCCTTCCCAGGCCACAGCAGAGAGCTGGACTGGAAGAGGAGCAACCAGGACAGAACTGGCGCCCCAACCAGGACTAGAACCCGGAGTGCCAGTGCTGCAGGTGGAGGATTAGCCTAGTGAGCCGCGGAGCCAGCCTTGGCCAACACTTTTTGAAGTTTGTAGGTGTTTGGATTGTCACTGATAATTTTTTTGCTACTATTATTATTTACTGATTTTGGATTATTTCATCAGATACATGAGAAGGACACTGGGCTTCTTTTTGCCAATTTATTTATTTGAAAGGCAGAGTTACAGAGAGAGAGAGAAAGAGAGAGACACAGAGAGAGAGAGAGAGAAGTCTTCCATCCACTGGTTCATTCCCCAAATGGCTGCAACAGCTGGAGCTGGGCTGATCTGAAGCCAAGAGCCTGGAGCTTCTTTTGGGTCTCCCATGTGGGTGGTGCAGGGGCCCAAGCACTTGGGCCATCTTCCACTGCTTTCCCAGGCCATAGCAGGGAGCTGGATGGGAAATGTAGCAGCTGAGAATTGATCAGTGCCCATATGGGATGCTGGCACTGCAGAAGGTGGCTTTACCTGCTATGCCACAGCACTGGCCCCTTTATTTATTTTTTAAAGATTTATATAGTTATTTGAAAGGCAGAGTAAAAGAGAGAGAGAGGGAAAGAGAGAGAGAGAGAGAGAGGGAGAGAGAGGGAGAGAGATCTTTCACCCACTGGTTCATTCCCTAAATGGCCACAATAGCCAGGCCACAATAACTGGGTCAGGTTGAAGAAAGAAGCCAGGAACTCCATCTGGGTCTCCTGTGGGTGCCAGAAGCCTAAGCACTTGGGTCATAATCTGCTGTCTCCCAGGTACGTTAACAGGGAGCTGGATGAGCAGCAGACTAGCTGGTACTTGAACTGGAACTCTGATATGAAATGTGGGCATCCTAAGTGGTGGCCTGACCTGCTGCACCACAGCACATGCCCCACTTTATTTGTATGTAGTCGTATAGATATTGATTGTCTTCTTTCAGATTTTAAAGTGGTTCTCTAAGGAGTTTCTCCCTTCCCACCATGTAATTTTCTCTTCTAGAAAGTGTAAGAAGGCCTCTATTTAATTTTTATTTCTGGACAATTCATTAGTTACAGTAAATACTGGTGATAAGCTAAGAATAGAAAGCAAAACCTAAAAATTATTGACAATTTAAAACCATAAGCAAAGCAAAAACAAGAAAAAGTACCCTACAACTTTTATTGAATCCCACGATTGAGCCCGGAGCCAGGGTTTTCGTGTATATAACATGATTTAATTAGAGATGGGTAATCGCCTTACTTTTTAAATGAGTAGAACAAGATTCAGAGACTTTAAATTACTTGACGTAAGGTCACACAGCTAATAAACACCAGAGTCATACAATAAATGCTGGTCTGTGTTGTTCTAAACTGAAACTCCCAGGAATCCTCCAAGAAAGAGCCTACAAAAGTCCTGCACTGTGTGGTTTCGTGAGCGTGCAGAAGGGAGTTGAAGCAACAGCTTTTCCAGAGAGAGGACAGAGGGGCAGCTCAGTCTCTTAGTGAGAGCACTCCATTTTGTCATGGTTTTCAAAGTGATTGTCTCCTCCCACATAATTTAAAGCATGGCCATCTTTTAGTTTAGGGTTCCCGAAGGAAGCCTAATGGAATTTGGGGGTGGGTAGACTTAGGGATGTTTATACCTGTTATAGAACACGTTATCGATTACCTATTGTGCCACAAAACTTCAAACTCCGTGGCTTCAAACAACAATTATTTGATGTCACTCATGCACCTGCCAGTCAGACAGGACTGAGTGTGGGCTGGATCCAGGTTTAGTGCACGTGTCTTTCATACTCCTGTGGATTGCCTGGGGGCATGTTCTTGTCATGGTAATAGTAGACATGTAAGCAAGTACAGTGTGTATTTGTTTATGCTGTGTTTTCTAACATCTCATTGGCTAAAGCAGATCACATGGGTTCGCTCAAGTTCAGAGCCCTCTGGTAAGAGGAATTGCAACATCATTTGGCAAAGGTTGAAAGTGTTGAGATGGTAGATTAGAGGTGCCCAGTGTTTGCCTCTTCCTCCACAGAGAAGAACCAAAGCAGCAACAACAATGAAAACAGCTGCGTGTAGAGATGAGTGCCAAGGGAGAGCACTAGGACTCAGCAAGGGAATTGTGGGAATCCCGCGGGACAGAGACCTGGGATGGCGGCAGAGAGAGAGAAGCAAAGCAAGCTAAACCACCATGACTATGGTGCCGTGACAGGCTGGGATCCCCATGCCAGAGGAAAGGGTGTGTGATAGAGACTCAGTAGGGCCCCTCTGCAAGGCAATGCAAGACACAGGAGGGGTCCCTGGCTATCAGCCTGCAGCCCAGTAAGGGGAATGACCTATAGTGCCCCTGGTGCTTTGCTGGAGAAGGAACTTGGATCCTCTCCTGCCGGCCACTCCCCCGCCCAGCACAGGCTGTGGCAGGGCACCGGGATTCCACCTTGAGGAATGTTTCCCTTAGCAAAGAGTGTGAAAGCCAGGAGAGCTAAAGAATTGAGGTCAATAATTTAATGGAGCACAGGGACTAGGAAAGTTTTGAAAAAGCAGGGGAGAGAAATAGCACAGAAGGCATTAACTGGAGAGGCTTCTGTCTTGTACGAGGAGTTCTCTCTTGGAAAGCAAAGTGCAGATTCTCCGGGTGACTCAGGAACTCCTCTAGGTGAGGCCTGACGTTGGATTATGAGGACAGAAATGTGGCCTTTAATAAAAGTCAGACGTGGCCTATTGTCTTGGGACTCTATTTGCCTCATAACAATATTTTGCTATGCTCCAATCACAAGTGGACCAGGATTATTTTTGTCTTTTTCTTTGCTGTATTCCTGGCACTTAGTTCAGTGTTTGGTACATAATAGGTGTTCCACAGTTTTTTTTACTAACTGAGTGAATGAATAAATGACTGAATAAATATGAAAACTTTATGTGGGGGAAATCTTAACGTTTCTTTTTCTGTAGCTTGCATAAAAGGTACAGATAAAGGGGCAATAGCAAATTGGGACTGAACTAGAATCCAGTATACACATGGGTTCAAAATATGACTCCACTCTTACTGGAGATGGTACAGTGTGCTGCTCACTGTTCAGATTACCTCTGGAGAAGATGTGTGGGAAGGTGTGCTGTCAGACTGAACCAGACGAGAGACAGCGAGAAGAAGCGTACGGCCGGCGCTTTCCCAGGTTGGAGAGAGAACCAGCCAGGGATTTCCTTTCACAGACCATATGGCAGCCTCCAGCTGGCTGCCCTGGAGACACGGACTTGGAAGTACTCCGTCGCCAAGCAGACCTGCCCACTTGCAGGTCTGTGGGAGGCCCAGGGTGCGCTGGGTTGTAATTACCTCCCAACTGAGTCTTTGCGCAGTAACATAGCTGGCAGAGCTCAGGCTGCTGCAGCATTGTCTGTATTAATTTGAAATTGCCTCAAATCATATTATTTTATAGATACAAATACCTGAGGTGGGTTGGATCAACATTTAGACTCTTAAGAATTTTTTGGGCACAGGATGCTGGTGATTGTGGGGTGGAGGTGGGACAGTTACAGAGACATCCTTCTCACTTGCACTTTCAGATACCGTTGGTGGTGATGCAGCCTCACCTGTCGTTTTGGAGGCAAACTGATGATGTGACAAAACTGTAAATGTACAAGGCCTTTGGTACCAGCAAGGCCTTTTTCTGAGGACCTATGGTCCGTGTTAAGGCCTCTTACTCATATTCAAAGGGAAGCTATCAGCACGTTTTTAAGGAAAGAAAACCTGTATGTTGTGGGTGGCGATTCGATCAGATTTCTGCTTTGGAGAGGCCCTGACAGTTGTAGAAGTTTAGCTGAGAGAGGATCACCATTTAGACTGACGTGGTGGTAACAGAAATGGAAGGAGGGGTGCATTTGAGTGAATTCAAGAAGCAAATTTGCTAGGACTTGGTAAATGATTGGAGTGCGGAGGGGGCAAGGGGGAAAGGCGTGGCAAGGAGGATGGCTCGGTGTTTACCTGGGTGGGTGGAGAATCTCTAACTTGGAGGCATTTGTGGACCCTGAAATCCTGTGTGGCCACTCGTAAGGACAAGGCAGATCAATCTTGTGAATTATTCAGACCTGGAGAAATGCCCATAGCATGTTACTGAGTACGAAATTGAATTACAAAATAATAGAAATAATATTTTAGGATATATCAACGTTTTTTTATTTGTTTTTGTATGTTTCAAAGGGATTCGTGAGCAGAGGCATACATTGATAACAGTCTTCATCCATGAGGTATGAGTGGGATTATAGGGTCCTTTCACTTTCTCCTTAATATATAAGGATATTAATAGTAATAAGAATATTCTTGATGTATATGAATATTATTTGTTCATATTAGGCATGGTATTATTTGTCTTTTTAAAAAGTTAAATCCCTGTTAAATATAAGAGTGAGAATAAGAGAGGGAGGAGATATACAATTTGGGACATGCTCAATCGGACTTACCCCAAATGGTGGAGTTAGAAATGTGCCAGGGGATTCCAATTCAATCCCATCAAGGTTGCATGTACCAATGCCATCTCACTAGTCCAAGTGATCAATTTCAGTTCACAATTGATCATACTGATAGGTCTAAGAGTCAAATGGTTCACATAAACAAGACTAGTGTCTGCTAATACTAACTGATATAATTAAAAAGGGAGAGAATGATCCAACATGAGAAATGGGATACACAGCAGACTCATAGAATGGCAGGTGTCCTAAACAGCGCTCTGGCCTCAGAATCAGCCCTTAAGGCATTCGGATCTGGCTGAAGAGCCCATGAGAGTATTTTAGGCATGGAAAGCCAAGACACTCTGGCAAAACAAACAAACAAACAAAAAAACACCTTAATGAAAGATTTCTGCAAGTGAGATCCCAGTAGAAAGAACAGGCCATCAAAGAAGGAGGTACTTTTCTCTGAAGGGAGGAGAGAACTTCCACTTTGACTATGACCTTGTCTAAATAAGATCGAAGTCGGTGAACTCAAAAGGCTTCCATAGCCTTGGCAACTCATGACTAGAGCCTAGGGAGATTTCTGACACCATAAACAAGAGTGTCAATTTGTTAAGTCAACAACAGGAGTCACTGTGTACTTACTCCTCATGTAGGATCTCTGTCCTTAATGTGTTGTTCAATGTGAATTAATGCTATGACTAGTACTGAAACAGTATTTTACACTTTATGTTCTGTGTGGGTGCAAACTGATGAAATCTTTACTTAATATATACTAAATTGATCTTCTGTATATAAAGAGAATTGAAAATGAATCTTGATGTGAATGGAATGGGAGAGGGAGCAGGAGATGGGAGGGGTGCGGGTGGGAGGGAAGTTATGGGGGGGGGGGAAGCCATTGTAATCCATAAACTATACTTTGGAAATTTATATTTACTAAATAAAAGTTAAAAAAAAAGAAAAAAAAGTTTGTTTCTTTAAACATTTATTTATTTTCATTTTATTTGAAAAGCAGAGTAAGAGAGAGATTGAGATTCCATCTGCTGGGGTAATACTCTAATGGCTGCAACAGCGTGGGTGACAAGGACCCAAGTACTTGAGCTATCACTAGGTTCCTCCCAGAGTGTGCATGAGCTAGAAGCTGGATTTGAAAGTGGAAGTGGAACTTAAACTCAGGCAGTCTGATTTCAGATGTGGGTTTCTTACCTGCTGCACAAAACATCTGCCCTGCGTGCTATAGTTTGTTAATATTCCAGTTGCTGACCAGAAGGGAAGTCAGAAAGGCTGGGGGGTAAGTATTTAAGGACCATACGGAATTCTAGGCTCCTGGTGGAGCTCGAGAACGTGGCACATGCAGACAACTGGCCCCAGCTCAGAGGCCAGTGTGTATTGCAGAGCTGGTGCACAGAAGGGCAGCTTCGGAAGAAACCCCTGACGTTTTCACCTGAGCTGGACAAACCCTTGGGTATGAGCTGCTCGTGTCTGTTGCCTGTGCTTGGGAAGAGCTCCGCGGACAGTGGCTGCAGCCAGTTTACAGAGCAAGAAAGGAGGATGGCCCTGTCTCTGATGCATGAAAAGTTCAAAAAGGGGAAAAATACCCTGAGCAGGCAGAAAGGAAGAAACTTGAAAGGCTTCTGCAATTTATTTCCCTGTTCTATGTTTCCGCAGTTCTAGCCATCTCTCCACGGAGCCAGAAGCGCACAGACATCCAAACCTACCAGTAGGAATGATGCTTGTCAAGGGTGCCTGCAGTCAGCCCAGATGTGAGACAGTTTAATCCTCTAATTATAGATGACTCCAGCAGCAACAGGCGCTCTGAGCCCCCAACCAGGATCACAAGAGACACAATCCCGGCTCCTTCAGGTAAATCCTGCGATTACTCAGCACAGGGAAAAGGTGGGATCTGAAGGGTTCTTTATTGGAAGCCCACAGGAGCACTGGCTTTCTGAAGTCTGGCTTCACAGGACCCACGTGGGGCCCATCAGCTCGGTCTTTGTGCCCTGCACACCCTAGACTGTGCTGTTCACCCTGCCGACCAGTCTGCAGTGTGAGTTGCAATTATCAGTGCTCCTGTTTGCAACCCTGGGTACTTCAGGCAGCAGCACAGCATGGCCTGCTGGGCTGAATCCAGCTCCGCCACTTGGCTGCGTGAGTTACTGGAAAAGTTGCTCTTTAAGTCTCAGTTTCCTCATTTGCAAAAAGATGAAAATGCTAATAGTTACTTCCTGCGCGTGCTGTGGGGAGTGGAGGCGTTCCCAGGGAGGGCAGGGCACCTCTGGGCAGTGCCTGCAGCGAGGAGGCAGCCAGCGAGTCCCTTTTGTGGGTTATATTCTGCTTTGTGTCAGAAGTCCGCAGAGTAAATCGGTTCCACATACTGTTGCCCATGCTGTCAGCATTTGCGCATGCAGCGAGGTTCTGCCAAGATGTTAGAAATGAAAAAAAAAAAAAAAATTAGATTTCGCTTTGAGAATGAAACAAAAAGATAGTTATATAATGGAGCACAGCAAGTCATCTCCCAGTGATACGGTGGCTCCCGGGGAAGCAGGACTCCACGGTAACCGCCCACTCAGCGATTTCTGAGTGCCTACCCTGTCTCAGGTGCCAGGTTGGGAATTAGAGGTAAGTTGGGACTCGATGCTCGCTTTCATGGAAATGACCAAACAGTAGCTGAAACAGGCATAACTAAGAGTACACAAATAGATAATCACGTATCATAATGAATTCCGTTAGGTGTTAGCAAGAGGGATTGGTTGTGTGGTATTGCATTCCTATATGATTATACCATGCACTGTTTGACCATTCTATTATTGATGAATGCTAAGGTTGCTTTGCTTTTATTAGTCATTTGTTTTAAAGTCTGTATTTTGGCTCACTTGGCTAGTCCTCCACCTGTGGCGCCGGCACTCTGGGTTCTAGTCCTGGTTGGGGTGTTGGATTCTGTCCCTGCTGCTCCTCTTCCAGTCCAGCTCTCTGCTGTGGCCCGGGAAGGCAGTGGAGGATGGCCCAAGTGCTTGGGCCCTGCACCTGCATGGGAGACCAGGAGGAAGCACCTGGGGCTCGGGTCGGCGCAGCTCCGGCCGTAGCGGCCATTTGGGGGGTGAACCAATGGAAGGAAGACCTTTCTCTCTGTCTATCTCTCTCACTGTCCACTCTGCCTGTCAAAAAAAAAAAAAAAGTCTGTATTTTGTTATTTATTAGTGTTTATTTGAGAGACAGAGAGAGTGAGCTCCCATCTGCTGGTCCACTCCCCTAATTCCTTCAATAGCTAGGCCTGAACCAGGCCAAAACCAGGAGCTGAGAATTCAAAGCAGGTCCCCTGTGTGGGTGGTAGGGACCTAACTGCCCAGGCTCTCTGATATGGGATGTGTGCATCCCAGCTGGTTTCTCAAGCTAGGGCAAATGCCTGTCTCTGCTTTGTTTTTG
The DNA here is from genome assembly GCF_033115175.1 of Lepus europaeus. NCBI lineage: Eukaryota > Metazoa > Chordata > Mammalia > Lagomorpha > Leporidae > Lepus > Lepus europaeus. The sequence goes on along the minus strand of NC_084828.1, from coordinate 144,765,842 downwards.
ACAATCATGAACAAGGCCTCTATGAACAGTATAATGTGATGGAACTCCATGAAGTTTGTAGAAAATGGAATTAAAAATAATTTTATTCTGGTGTGAAAAAAATTTTAGATCCATAAATAGTATTTTCCATGAATAATAATTTGTAATAATGTAAATAGATTCATTACATTAAATATTTATTAATCTATAGATAATAATGCATGCCACAATATACACTTTCCACAAACTTTCTCTAGACCTCTTATATGCTTCCATTTCAAAATTTTTAATCCAAATTAATGTCTTTTAATTCAATTTTCCACAAACTTTTTGAAGCATCTTATATGTTCTAGTGCAGAGTTAGGTTTTTTTTTTTTTAAGATTTATGTATTTATTTGAAAGAGTGTCTAAAAGACAGAAAGTTGAGAGGGTGAGAGATGGAGGGAAGGAGGAAGGGGGGGGAGAGAGAGAGAGAGAGAGAGAGAGAAAGAGAGAAGATTGCTGTTCCATCTGCTGGTTCCCAAATGGCTACAACAGCCGTGTCTGGGCCAGGACAAAGCTGAGAGCCTGGAACTCCATCTGGGTCTCCCACATGAGTGGTAGCAGCTCAGCTTCTTGGGCCATCCATCTTCTTTTTCCTTCCCAGGCACATTAGCAGGGAGCTGAATCAGAAGCAGAGTAGCTGGGACACCAACAAGAGAATTGATATGGGATGCTGGTGTCGCAAGGGGAGGCTTAACTCTCTGTGCCACAATGCCAACCCCATAGACAGTTGGGATAAATTGTAATTTTCTAGGAATTCGTCCATTCAGTACCAAAGCCAGGGTGGTGGAGCTGTGTGCCCTGGAGGTATATAGTGAGGGAGGGTGTGGTCTGTTGATTGTATAATCACAGAAACAAAATCAATGAGAATCTCAATAATTCGAAGTAATCCTCTTTTCCCTACAGCCCAAATATTTTGTTAGTTAAGTTCTAAAGGTAATGGCTGAGATATCTGTTGCATTTTCACGTATATGAGTATGTGTAAGCTTTAAATTGGCATGTTATAACACATTTTATGTGAAGTTCATTTTGAGAATTCTTTTTAAAAAATGATTTATTTATGTGAAAGGCAGAATGACAGAGAAAGAGGGGAAGAGACAGAGAGAGAGGTCCTCCACCCTCTGGTTCACTCCCCAAATGACTGCAGTGGCCGAGAGCTGGGCCAGCAGTCGGAAACTCCACTCTATTCTCTCCTTTGTGGGTGGCAGGGGCCCAAAGATTTGGGCCGACTTCTGCTGCTTTCTTCCGTGCATTGCCAGAGTCGAATCTGAAGTGGAGCAGCTGGGACTTGAATTAGTGCTCCCATATGGGATACAAGAGTTGCAAGCAGTGCTGTAACTCACTATGCCACAACACTGGGCCCAGATTTAGAGCATTCTTAATTGTAGAGTTAGCTCTTGACACACTTGGACTCAGCTACACACCTTTATTTCAAGAGCAAGTCTGTACGAGTCGGGAGTCATTGGAGCTTGCCTGCTGTGGAGCAGGTGATATCTCCAGTCCTTGTGCTATTACATGTTCATGGATTTAAATAGCAGATTAGCAGTGAACAGTGATTGGAAGAGCAGAGAAATAGCCCTTAAGTTTCATAAATTCTGTCATTTTATGCGCCCACTTGGAGTTTTCAAACGTCTGCAAACATGTTTGAAAGTGACTTGAGCAGATCTCAAAGAAACAAAGGCATGGATAGTATTATAATTTCTAGAATTCATTGTTAAATGACTTTATGAGTCATGATCAAGTTGAAAACTTTTCCTAACTACTTGTATATGTGTTCCTTCATATGAAAGATAGTTTTCAAAATTAGAATGAATAGAAAGTATTTTCTGCTTGATTCTGGGCAGACAGAATGACAAATCTAGCTAGACTATCTGTGGGCACAAATACATAAAGATCAGTTTAGATGAAGTAATTGACAAATTTACAGAAACTTAGGCTCAAAAATATAAATTATATTATTTGTATTTATTGTTGTGACAAATCAATAAATAAGGATAAGTGTTTTCCCTTTAAAATACATTAAGGCCATTGAAAAGTATTAAACCATTAATTTTCTCAGCTTTCTTTATGTAATTTTGTATTTTATTTTTTAAAACTTTTTTGGTTTGTAGCTGTGAGTCTTTACTAATATGTGAAGTTTAATAACAGAACATACTCGTTTCTTTCTGCCCATTGTTACTTATTTGATTATATGATTATTCTAGAAAATATTTTGTTAGATAGAAGACAAAGGTATTGATAGTGATGTGCTCTGAGTGCCATGATGTCAGATATGCTCATTTAACCTGTATGTTTCGATTTATTGGCTTTAAGTTGCTCATAATGCTGTGCTATCTGTTTGATGGCTCCAGTATCTAGACCTTACGTTCTGTGTCCTCTCTTATTCCAAAGAGTAAATTCTCACTTTGTTTCTCCTCTATTTCATGTTTATTCTGTTTCATTATTTTTGTTACTCCCTCTTCCAATTTTTTTCTCCCATTTTTCCTAACTTTTTGAGATAAGTGCTTCACTCATCAATTTTCTTCTTTTCAAATGAACACAGGTTGAGGCTCATATTTTCTGCAGGTTTGAGGTTACAGTATTTTCTTTGTTGTTTTCTAAGTATTTGCACTGAATCAGAGAACATACTCTCATCTCACTGTTGAGAATTGATTTATGGTTATCATATGGTCCCTTTGTGTAAATGTTTGTGTATGTTTGGGTCTTCTATGGTCATTTGGTTTATTGTTCTCCAAATGTCCATTTGGCCAAGTTCGTCAAATCTAGATCTGCACTGATTTTTGCCAGTTTAGTCTACCAATCACTGAAAGGTTTGTTTTGGAGTCTTCATAAATTGTGGCTGTTTATTTTCTCATCTATGCTATTAATTTTTGTGTTATATATTTCAGGCCACATTAGTAAATGCATGTCAATTTAAAATTATTTTGTTTCCAGCATGATTTAACTTTTTATTGTTAGGAACTAATAGTCTTTAGGAATGATTTTTGCCTCAAATTCTATTTTGTTTGCTATTAGCATAGTTATATAATTTTTCTTTTATTAGTATTTTCATGCTGCCTTTCACTTTCATCCTTTCTGTATCTATAAATTTAATGTGTCTTTTGAAAATTTGGATTTTATATTTTTTAGGTTCTCCTTTTTAATTGAAGCAATATTGGCTTATATTCATCATAATTACTGATGTATTTGGAATTTTTATACTATTTATTTTCTATAAAAATTTTATGTTATATCTCCTCTTTTTTTACCTTTTTTGTGCAAATTCTAATTTTGGGAGTATTATATGTTATGTTTATACATTTTATAAGTTACTTTGGATGTTATAAAATAAATGTTTACATTTATAATGTAAAAGGACAAAGTTAACAAGTATCTTACCATGAACTACATTTTTTAAGATTAATTTGTTTATTTGAAAGGGAGGAGGGAGAGAAAGAGGGGGAGAGGGAGGGGGAGAGAGAGGTGGGGGGAGAGGGAGGGAGAAAGAGAGAAAAAGATTTTTCATTTGCTTTCTCCATTTGTCACAACAGCCTAGACTGAGTCAGGTCAAAGTCAGGAGCCTAGAACTCCATCTGGATCTCCCATGTGGGTACACGGGCCCAAGCATGTGGGCAATCTTCTACTGCTTTCACAGATACACTAGCAGAGAGCTGGATCAAAAGTGGAGCAGCTGGGGCATGAATTGGTGCTCACATGGGATTCCAGTGTCACCGGTGGTAGCTTGACCTGCTGCACCACAATGCTAGCCCCAAGAAATAACCTTTATCCATATCCCAAATAACCTTAGAATACCATAAACTCTATTTATAGTGACTTTGACTTCAGGCAATAATGCCTTTTTGATTTTTAACCCCATTAGGCATTATTATTACTGCCATAAATAATCCATGTCCATTTATAATTCAAATATGAATATATATCCATTCAGTTCTGCTTGCTGCCCTCTATACCCCAGGCCTTCAATCTGGGATTCCTGCCCATAGTAAGTACTATAGAATTTTTTTTTTCCAGTGAAGGAATGCTGATGATGAACTTTTTTTCCCCTGAAATGTCTTCATCTTCTGTTTTCAAAGGAGAATGATAAGTTATACTTTTTCCCTATTAGGGATTTGAAAAGGCATTCAATTGTCTTTGAATTCCATTGCTGATGTTCAGAAGTCTGTTGTGAGTCTATCATTTCTTTGAATCTAATCTTTCCATTTTTATTGGCTCTATTTAAGATTTATTTTGATCTTTGACTTTATTTTTGCATTTCTTTTTATCTTTGGTTTTATTTAACAAATCTGTGATTTTTCTAACAGGTGAATTTCTTTTTTACTTATCTTGCTTGGGATTTTCTGAAATTCTTGAGAATTCTGAAGGTCATTGCCATCAACCAATTTTGAAAATTCATAGCCATTCCCTCCTCACCAATTACCTTGGTGCCTTTTTTTCTCTTCTTCTGAGTTAGAATTTTTAGAATTTCTTGCTTTACTTTTCAGTTATAATGGTTCCATTTAGTTCTTGTTAAAACTTCTGTGATACCATTCATAGTCTATTTCCAGCAGATATTTTCAATTTTATCATTTATGTTTTTAAACATAAATAACTGATAATAGAGGTTAAAAATTTGATCTGATACCTGGAATATTTGAAGTCTGTATAGATCTAAGGGTGTTATCTGTGATTTCTCTTATTATATTTTCTTATTATCTTATATTCCTATAAGTCTGGTAATTTCTGATTGCTTGCTTATCAATGCTTTTCAAGCATATTTGTGGGGTTCTCTGAGTCCAGAATAGATGTGTTCACCTTTAGAGAGATTTTGTGCTGACACCCACCAGGGCCCCAAGTACTCTACACTTTGGATAACCGCAAAATAAGTTTAAAGATAAATGTGTATAAGGGCCTGTCGCAGACACTGTATATCACTTATATTTCCTCCATATCTTTAACTGGTCCTGTGTATTTATCCCCAATACTCTTTATACTTTGCTGCTAATAGCTGTTATCTGTAACATTCTTCAGAGGATTGTTCTTGCACTGTTGGATCTATTTTGCCCATTAAGATATTTGAACATTTCTGTAACCAATGACATCCTCATTCAGGAGTCCCCGGGAGTTTACATCCTCTCAGGGATAACGGAAGCCAATGACTGATTGCTAGAGGAGTACAAAAGCACAGGTCCCTTGCCTGGAGGTTGGGCTTTCTGTGGAATCAGGTTGAAGCTCACTCAAGTTTTCTCCTTGACTTGGCTTCATTCTTCGGTCATGCTTCCCTTTCAGTTTCTCTGAGAGTTTCTGAAAAAGTCACTCACGCTGAATTCTTGCCCATGGTCTGCTTCTTGAAGAACCCAGTTGAACATAAGGCTTGTGAACAGCTAAAACCTACAGGGATGGCTTCTTTGATATTTTTCCTCTTCTGAACTGCTTCGTAAGGCAGTGCTTTCCACCATTACCAGTGGCCAGGTCTAGCTGTATCTGATTTTTCTGTTTTACCTGAGAATTCATATCTCTGTCATCCTAATGTAAGGAAGATCTCAAACAATACTCTCTGCTTTAGTCAATTCTTCTTGCTCCACCTCTCTCCTGATAGACCCAAATATTGATCCAGAGAACAAAGCATTTGTGGTACCTGCAATTTCCTGTTTGATGCTCTGGCATAATGTTGCTTATAACTACAGTGTATTTCCCAGTGTCTCTTGCAGTTATGTTAGATCTCTGAGCCCTGGCTAGTTGAAAGTTTATAGAAAACATAGATGCTTCTGGGGCTGGCGCTGTGGCTCACTTGGTTAATCCTTTGCCTGTGGTGCCGGCATCCCATATGGGCGCCGGGTTCCAGTCCTGGTTGCTCCTCTTCCAGTCCAGCTCTCTGCTGTGGCCTGGGAGGGCAGTGGAGGATGGCCCAGGTGCTTGGGCCCCTGCACCTGCGTGGGAGACCAGGAGGAAGCACCTAGCTCCTGGCTTCAGATCAGCGCCGGCTGTGGTTGTCGTTTGAGGAGTGAACCAACGGAAGGAAGACCTTTCTCTCTGTCTCTTTCACTGTTTGTAACTCTACCTGTCAAAAAAAAAAAAAATGAAAAGAAAACATAGATGCTTCATCTAAACCTAGTACCTAAGATCCCCCAGGCATTTGCCTTTTCTGTTGTCACCAGCTGAATACAGATGACTTAATTGGGAACTCCTGGGCTCTAAGAGTGATGGAGCCAATTGATGAAAGAACCTTGGTTCCCTAAATGACTGTGTGGAGCATAGTTATCTCTACCAGTCCTCATTTTCAGATTACAGTATGAGTAAGAAATGAATCTTTATTGCTTAAACCTCTAGATGGGTAGGGTATTTGTTACAGTAGTTAGTAAACCTGGATGATAGTCATTAGTGATTATCTTTGTACCACCCTTGTCTTTTCTTCAGCTCTAGCTTTCATAAATAATGCTAGATACTATTCTCAGTACTGGTGATACAATAACGAATAAAAACAGCTCCCTTTTTCACAGAACACAAAAACTTTATTGATGGCCATTTCTTTGGCATGATAGAATCTTCCTTTTTTGTTTAAGAAAAATGAACATAGGGGCCGGCACCATGGCGCACTAGGTTAATCCTCCGCCTGTGGCACCGGCATCCCATATGGGCACCAGTTCTAGTCCCGGTTGCTCTGCACCCACATAGGAGACCAGGAGGAAGCACCTGGCTCCTGGCTTCGGATTAATGCAGCTCCGGCCGTTGTGGCCATTTGGAGAGTGAACCAACAGAAGGAAGACCTTTCTCTCTGTCTCTCTCTCTCACTGTCTATGACTCTACCTGTCAAATAAATAAAAATAAAATCTTTAAAAAAAAGAAAAATGAACATTCATCAATGAGATGAGATCTTTATTTAATTTTCTCTCCCATCTCGTATATGTTTCCTCTTTCAATTTAGCTACATTCTTTCTTATTTTTATATCCTTTATTTATTGAGAGAGAGAGAGAGAGAGAGGGAGAGAGAGAGAGAGAGAGAGAGAGAGAGTTTTTCCATTTCCTGGTTCACTGCCCAGTGTCCATAACAGTCAGGGCTGGGCAAGGCCAAAGTCAGGAGTGGAGATCTCAATCTAGGTCTCCCGTGGTGGCAGGGACCCAACTGCCTGAATCATCGCCTGCTGCCTCCAGGGTGCACATTAGCGGGAACCTGGAGTCAGGAGCAGAGCCAGGACTTGAACCCGGACACTCCTACGTGGGACTGTGGGCATCTAAGTGGTCACGTCAATGCTACCTCAAACACCTGCTCCAGTTTTAGCTGCATTTAGATTATACAGGATGACTACTTTCAAAGAAGTCCATTTTCTTCACTGAAGTTGAATCCATTTCAAATGTGCTGCACTCACTTCTTGTCCATTCTTGTCATTACATGATTTCTGAATTTTCATTCTCATCCCTCCTTTTCCTTTGTCTTTTTTGGGGTCTGGGCACTATTCTATAGGCTTTGACATTACAGGGTTATTTACCTTTTCAATAGACCTTAATTTTTTTAGAGCATTTTTAGGTTGACAGAAAAACTGAACAGAAAATACAGAGCTTTCCTGTATCCTCCCTGCCACCCCGCCCCGCCCCCAAGATGCAACCTCTCCCACTATCAACATCCTGCACCAGTGGTACCTTTGTTCCAATTGATGAGCCTACACTGCTACATCGTTATTATCCAAAGTCTGGAGTTACATTAGGGCTCACTCTTGGATTTTAAGCAATATAGCAGTGACGTGTCTAGCACCATGGTGTCATGGGTAGGAATATTTTCACTGCACTAAAAGTCCTCTGTGCATCACCTGTTAATTTCTCCCTCTCTCTTAACCTCTGGAAACCACAATCCTTTGTCGGACCCTCGCCAGTGAGGGTCCAACGCAGTCACGACACGGTCACTGTTTCTCGGTTCTCAAGGAACTTTACTCTTGGAGACAGAAGGAAAGGGCAAGGGGAGAGGAGAAAAGAAGAGGAGGGGCGGGGTGGCGGCGGCCCACCCAGATCCCAAAGTCTCTTTATATCCCAAGTCCCGTGGAGCATGCGCTCCACAGCCAATAGCGGTTCTCTTCACGTGCAGTTTATGCTGATATCGTCCAATCAGATGAAAGGGCATGTATAGCCTCAGGTCAAAAGTTCATCTGTTTCACCTGGTTCCTCCTAGTTGTTTATGCAGAGTCTATCCTGTTTCAACTGTTTCACCTGGTTGTTTTCGTAGGCCTTGTGGTCGACCGATTGCTGCAAGCTCTGTAGAGGAGGTTCCCACAGGTGGCCAGCCTGCGGTTCCCCACAATCCTTACTTTTTTTTCTTGTTTATTTGGGAGAGAGCAACGAAAACTCAGATAGGCAGAGAGTGAAGGAGAGAGGGCTCTCCCCTCTGCTGAGTCACTCTCCAGATGTTCACAATGGCCAGGGCTGGGAGCTGGACACTCACTCACGGTCTCTCACGTGGGTGGCAGCAATCTAATAACTTGAGCCATCACTGCTGCCTCCGAGGGTCTGCGTTGGCAGGAAGCTGGAGTCAGGGTCAGGAGGTAGGCATCATGCCCAGGCTTCTGATAGGGGTGTCTTAACCAGCATCTTAACTTCTAGGCCAGGTGCCTCCCTCACGATCTTTTTAATGTCTCCATCGTTTTGCTTTTTCCAGAATGGCATATGGTTGGACTCATACAGGATGGAGTGTTACCATGTTGACGTCTTTCTCTTAGAAATGTGCATTAATATTCATCCATGTCTTTTTGTGGCGTTATAGCTCATTTCTTTTTAGCATAGAACAGAATTCAGTTGTCTGGATGTATCACAATTCATTCATCTACTGAAAGATACATTGGTTGCATCCAAGTTCTGGTAATTATGTACAAACAAATCACCTATAAACATATATTGCTGGATTTTGTGTGGACGCAGGTTTCCACTCATTTGGATAAATATCAAAGAGTGCAACTACTGGGTCATATGATAAGAGAATGTTTAATTTTGTAAAAATCTGTCACTCTATCTTCCAAAGTGGTTCTACCTTCGGCATTTCTACCAGCAATGAATGGGAGCGCCAATTTGCTCCACACACCTGCCAGCATTTGGTGTTGTCAGAGTTTTGAATTTTGGTTATTCTACGCAGTATCTATAGGTGGTATCTCATTGTTGTTTTAGTTTGCACTTCTCTAATGACACAGGATGTTGGTATTGTCCTCATGTGCTTCTCTGCCCTGTGTATATCTTCTTTGGTGACATGCCCCATTTCTAAGCCAAGTTCTTTGTGGCAAGGGACTCCTGTACAGTAGTACAGGAATAATGGCTTTCTGAGAATTGTTTGAGTAGACAAAAATGAGGGATAAGCTCAAAGATCTTCCTTTAAATGAGATGATGTCCACATTTAAGGCCAACTCAATGCAGATCAATGCAGAGACCTGATGACAACTTATTAGCCCCGAATCAAGCCAAGCAGAAGGCTTTTCAGTAAAGTGGCCCGTTCAGTCCTCTCGCTAAAGCTTTCTGGAAGGGTAACGAGAGCTTCTGTCCCTTTGTAACTGCCCCCTTCTGCTTGGTTAGGAGAACATAGGGCATGTGTGGGAGTAAGGGCCCTGGGGAACTGTGTGTGGTAAAGCCCTCACTCTGTCACAGAGACGCGTTATCTGCCTGAGCTCAGGCAGTGGCATGTTTGGTGATTCCCGGGCCAGTGGCCACATCCACCCCAGTCCTGCTCTGTCACTCACTTGCTGAACAGCCAGCGGGGTGTGTACAACCAGCAGACAGTGCTCATGTTAAAGCCCTCAGTTTCTTCCCCTGCAAATGGAGATTCTTAGCATATAGGATCAAGATCCTGGCATGTCTTACGTGGCAGAACTTTTCTGAATTTTTGCACTTGAGAGAGATTTCTTAGCTTTCCTGAAGCAAATTACATGTCAATGACCTTGGCCTTACTCTCTCCTGAGTCTGTGCACAGCTCCTTCTCTGTCTCCATGGTGCCGGTCAGCTGTCAGTCTCTCTACAAATGTACTGGCAATGTTGGGGTAATCTCAGAGACCACTTTTCTCCCTTTGGAATGTTGAATATATTCTTTAAAGAAGCATTTCATTAATGATCTTATTTTAAGTGTCTTCTATAAAGTGTTTTGTCTTTCTTTTTGATAAGTTTTCTAGGAGACTGGGAGCTAGGGAAAGGCCAACTCTGCCCTGAGTGGCAGCGGCACCTCATTGACACACACAGGTAAAAATGTGAAGTTGAGCCAAGACAGCTGGCAGAGCCCAGGTCTCCAGAATGTCTGGGGAAGAGTGGGCCTTCTTCAAAGGCCAACACTCTTGGATGGAGCTCAGACGGATGCTGCATCCTCCCTCGCCCTTCTTGTAGTGGGGGCTCGGCATGGACTCTTCTGGGAGAGTGAAATCCAGTCTTGGGGGAGAGCACTCTCAGCGAAGCAGGTGCATCTCTGATGGTCACAGCCACAGCTCGCCAAGCAGACAGGAGCATCGCCCGAGTTGGGTCACGGTTTTGCTGCTGAATTCTTTATCCAGCTGTGGTGGACCCAGCCACCTAGGGAGGTGGGGATCTTACTTGGGATTCTGTAACCTTCCCAGTGGGATAGGTTTGTGAAGAAGCACTCTAAATTTCTCTTTTCTCCTGAAGCACCTCCTTATTACTGGCTATAAGAAAGAATGGGGTGGGGGTAGGAGAGAGAGAGAGAGAGGGAGAGAGAAAGAGAGAGAGAGAGAGAGGTGAACACGAAAGAGCACACTCACTTATCAAGAGGTTTGGACCATGGCTGATTTGAAATATTACTAACCTTGCATTTTCAAATTTGATGCACAACAACCAAGATGCTAATACTTTCCTTAGTTTAGGAAAAAAAAAATCCTTTCACCCATCTCTTCTAGCCGAAGATTAGGAGAGAGGCTTTAAGAAGATTTAAAAAAAAAAAAAAAAACCAACTTCTGAGCAGCGGAAAAAATGGTTTGTGATTCAGGGGCTTCGGGCAATTCATCATGGAAATTGGGTTTCGTAGCAGACATCGTGTGAATCCTTTCGTCCCTGTCAACTTTTTAATACATTACATTGAGAATGTAAATCGTGTTGGTGAGGGGGAGCGAAGGGAGAAAGGGAGCGAGAGAAAAGAGAAAGCTTCTTCATTTTGGATTTAGGAGGGAGGAAGCATGAGGCCTGTAATGCGTATTATCTCAATAATAAAAAATCTGTATAAATATATGGTTATGCAGGTGTGTGCAGGGAGGAAGTGCGGAGAAGTGAGTGAGACAGAGTAAAATTGAAATCATTTTCCTTTGGGAGAGTCTTTAACATGCACTCCTCATGAGTTTTATTTATTTCCTTTAGCATTGGTTCCTTCAGGTTTGTTTCTTTAGCCTATGACCAGGTCCCCTGCCATCTCAAGAGAAAATAGCGGACAAAGACTTGAGATCAGGAGTTCCATGACTGAGGAAAATAGAAAAAGGAAACATAATCGAAGGCCTCATTCATAGGGAATATTGGTGAGAAGGCTGGAGCTTCTGCCTCACTTCTGTCATCATCAGGATTGGGCAGAGCCCTTGGTTGGTCTCCTTGCTATACAAATGTTGCTCAGCTTTGTTCATTGCTTGTTCCGAAGGTTTTTCATTCCTGTGAAGCAAATGGTTCACTTCTACTCTGGTCTATTTGGGATAAGATTAGTAGGTGCATCACTTGCTGGCTCTGTAGAATGTTCTCCTACCTATCTTTCACTTAGCATCATTCACAGTCATTTTGGCCTCCACATGGGCTTCTCACCAAAGGGCATTGGAAAATTTCTTTTATATTCTCCAATGTGGTTTTCCTAGGTGATTTCATCTCTCCAGGGCCTTTTGGAGCCTGAAGAAGTTTCAGTCGAACAAATTTCCTCCATGTGGGGTGGACCTTAGGCATAGTGGTTCAGACACTGCTCAGAACACCTATATCCCATTTCCGCGTGGCTCATTCAGATCCTGGCTGTTTCCAATTCCAGCTTCCTGCTGATGTGCACCTGGGAGGTAGCGTGATGGCTCAAATAGTTGGATCTTTGCCATTAACATGAAAACAATCAAAGGGAGTCCCTGGTTCCTGGCTTGGCCTGGCCAGCCTGGCACGTTGCAGGCATCTGGGGAGTGAACCAGTAGATGGGAGACTCTCTCTCTCTCTCTGCCTTAAGGTTTTTTTTTTTTTTAAAACAAACAAACAAACAAAAAACCGCTCTTCAATGGATACAAAGGTTCAGCTTCACTGGGAACTGCTTATAGCCAAAACTGGGCTGGGTCTCTCCAGGCCATTTTTCTTTCTGTGTTCTTGACTAGGGGAAAAGATAAGAGGAGGAAGTGAAGGTTGGTTGTGTAGCATCTGTCTTCCTGTGCTCTCAGCATCAAGGTTGGAGTCAGACACAGGCAGTCACCCGTGTTACCTAGCAACCTCGCCTACTGAAATGGACCAGAGGTTGATTCCTATAGATCTTGTTCTGAACAATTAGGTAGGAAGGTGGAGCAGGGGCCTCCAATCATCCGTTTGCATTAAGTCTCACGTGTTTTCAATTAATATTATTTACTAACTAACTACAAGGAGGTTCTTCCTAGAAACTGGTTGAGAATCACAGGGTGGGGATGGCCTTGTGGTGCCATGGGTTTAAGCTGCCACCTATGATGCTGACATTCCATATTGGAGCACCAGTTTGAGTCCCAGTTGCTCCGTTTCTGATCCAGCTCTCTGCTAATGCACCTGGGAAGGCAGTGGGAGATGGCCCAAATACTTGAGCCCCTGCCACCCAATGTCAGAGACTCAGATGGAGTTCCTGGCTCCTGGATTCAGCTTGGCTGCCCTTGGCTGTTGTAGTCACTGGGGAGTGAACCAGAGGATGGAAGATCTCTCTCTCTCTCTCCCTCTGTTTTTCTCTCTCTGTTACTTTGCCTTTCAACTAAGTAAGTAAATCTTTTTAAAATGATAAACAAAGAATACTTTGGGGGCTGGTGCTGTGGCATAGCAGTTAAAGCCGCCACCTGCAGTGCCAGCAACCCATATGGGCACCAGTTCGAGTCCTGGCTGCTCTACTTCTGATCCAGCTCGCTGCTAGGGCCTGGGATAGCTGTAGAAGATGGCCCAAGTCCTTGAGCCCCTGCATCCACATGGGAGACCCGGAAGAAGCTCTGGATCCTGGCTTTGGATCAATGCAGGTCTGGCTGTTGTGGCCATTTGGAGAGTGAACCAGCAGATGAAAAACCTCTATCTCTCTCTCTGCCTCTCTGTAACTCTGCCTTTCAAATCAATCAATCAATCAATCTTTTTTTTTAATACTTTGGAGCCATGAATTAGAAAATTGTGAAAATAGAGGGCGATGTGCCACCTCCTTTCTGATATTCAGAGAGCAAGATGAGTAAAATGGAAACTTTGTCTGTATGCTTATGGATGTAGACAATGGACTGATGTTTGAATGTAAGCGTAATTAAACATTGATTTTCCTCAGTGTAGTACAGTTACATGTTACGCGTTGTTATAAAGCAGAAGCCCTGTGCGTGCCCCTGTCCCTTCCCCTCCCACCTGGAAGAGTCCGTCTGTTATGTTTCTCCATGTGTGTGCATGCTGTGGCTGTTCCCTCGTCTTGTTAGCAGTCCATTTTACATGGTGTCCGCGCATTTCTGCTGTGGCAGTCGAAGACTCGGTTCTCTGCACTTGCTGCCCACATCAGGACCCTCACCCTTCCAAGGTGATTCCATCTCAGTTGTGTTGCTCTTATTGACATGAGTGTAGAAGTTCCCAGTTGAGCAGAGCTGGGTACCATTACTCCGTTGGCTTTCCCAAAGGCCTGTTCCATGCCTATCAGCTCCTCAGCCCTCTGTGCTCCGCAGGAGACCGGCTACTCCCCAGGCTGCTAGAGGAACCTGTTCGGGGGTTTCCTTTCCTGGGCTTCTAAGCTGGCTCTCCTCTCCCTTGGATTTCCACATCTTCCTTTTTTGGCTTTATGTTTTGGTTGACTCCTGTATCCAACAAAAGTGCGTCTTTTGGTGGATTCCTAAGAGTAGGTATGTACATGAACAACCACTTGATATCTTCTATATTTTACCCTGTGGATTCCTTGATGGTTTAATTATGTGTAGAATCTTAATGGAAGACCCTTTTCCCCCAGACATCATCTGACTGTCCTCTAGCAGGCACTTTTGCCACTGGGAAGTAGGATCTCTGGATTTCTTATTTCTTCAAATGTGATTTTTTTTCTTTCTTTCTGGGATAGTTTAGGGTGCTCCGTTTAACCCAATATTCTAAAACGCTACAGTGAAGTGTAGTTTTTATTCTCCCATTGCCTTAGGCATTCAGAAGACCTTCTAAATCTGGAAAGTCCTTCAGTTCTTATAACTTTCTCAGAGAACATCTTCCGTTTTTATTTCATTCTGTGGGAAACCCTGGGCTAATTCTCCAATTTTCTTATTCTTCCTCATTTTTTAAAGATAAACAGAGAGAGGGAGAGACAGAGAGAGAGAGAGAGGTCTTCCATTCACTGGTTCACTCCCCAAGTGGCTGCAATGGCTGGAGCTGAGCAGATCCGAAGCCAGGAGCCAGGAGCTTGTTCTGGATCTCCCACGCGGGTGCAGAGTCCCAAGCACTTGCACCATCTGCCACTGCTTTCCCAGGCCAAAAGCAGAGCAGAGAGTTAGATTGGAAGTGGAGCAGCCAGGACTTGAACCCGTGCCTATATGGGATGCTGGTGCCATGGGTTGAGGTTTAATTTACTATGCCACAGCACCGGCCCCAGTTCTTTCTTATTTTTAAATCTACCTTTTGCTCTATTTTCTGGGAGAGTTTCTTGGTTTTACATGTATTCATTTGACTGATTTATACAACTTTGGCTATCGTATTTTTTTCTATGCCCCCTATCCCCCCCAAAACCCTTTCTAGTTCTTTGACCTTTTTTGATTGGATACCATTATTGTAGATGTAATAATGCTACATCTCTGAGATGATTTTTCCTAGTTTTTGTCTATGTCAGTGTCACTGTTGTGGTATTCCTTGTCCCCCCCCCCCCCCCCCCCCCGCCTGACTTTTGTTGTTGTTGCTTATTCTGGTGTTTCTGCTTTAGGTTGGAACAAAGAACTAAGATTAAAGCCCTCTGGGTAACAGGGTGGGCATTTGGCCTAGCACTGAAGTCACCGCTTGGGCACCCACATCTGTATCGGAGTGCCTGGTTCAGACACCGACTTCCTGGCTTCCAGTCCAGCCTCCTGCTCATGCCCATCCTGGGGGGCGGCCGGTGATGGCTCAAGTCCTGGGGGCTATGGAGACCCAGAAGCAGCTCAAGACTCCTGGCTTTGGTCTGACCCCTGGCTGTGTGGGCATTTGGGAGGGACCCAGTGGATAGAAGACTTCTCTCTCTCTCTGCCTTTTAAATAATAATAATGATAATAATAACAACGATGATGAAAGTCCTGCAGACAGGGGCAAGGCTTCTCCCCAGTTTTCCCCCACTGTGGTAGGAAGTTGGAGTTGTTAGCTTCCTCTCGAGAGAAATCTTCCTGTGTCTTGCCAGGACACCTGTATTCCCTGCCGCCTGCTCCTTGGAGTGAGGCATGGGCAAGGCCTGGGTGCCCCTCAGCTGAGTGCATACGTAGGCCTCCAATTAACGCCCTGCTTGAACCTCATACCTGACCCCTGCCTTCTAGGCAGAAACCTCTGTTTCGTCTTCCACGGAGAATAAGCGTCCTGGCTCCTGCAGAGAGGGCATTGGAATGGTGGCCTGGCTGCCTGGCTCTGGCGTGGGCCCCAGCAGCTCTCTTTTCTTTACATCGGTCTTGAACAACTTCTACAGTTTTCAGCCTCACATCTCACCTCTGCTTCCGAAGTACCGGGTGCTTCTGAGACCTGTGTCTCTTCTGTCGCTGCAGGACAAAGCGTTTTGCTCCTTATATGTTGCAGCTCCTTTGCAGGCACAAAGACTTTTCTTCCTGTGTCCTTCTGGGGCCGTCACCATCATGCACCTGCTTTGTGTTGAAACTTCCTCCACCGCCTTCTGCCTTCCCACTCTCCTGTTGGTGGTTGCTTTTTGATTCCTTTACTTTCACTTGGGGAGGGGCTCCATGTGTATGGTAAATCCTCCGCCCTAGACCAGAGCAGAGTCTGGACCCAGCTTCCCCTAGATCGCTGTGGTCCGTTTCTGAGCAGGCTGAGCGATGAGGTGGCTGGGACAGCATCCAGGAGGAAAGACTTGGAGCAAGCCAGGGCTCCCTGGTGGCCCAGCCTCTTCTGCTGTTTAGGAAGCCTCATTGCCAAGGTCTGGGGCTGAGACCCCCCTGGCAGGGTAGTCAGGGGTCAGCGGAGGGGCTTGCAGAGATAAACTGTTCCGGAACTTGCCTTCCTTCCCTTTGGTGTGGATGACTATACAATCCAGGCCCACCCTGACCAAACCTGGATTTTAAAGAACCCAACAAAAAGTGCTGGACATTGGAGACTTTTGTATTCTCTATAAATTGTTCAAAGCTTCCCATGAAAAACTTAAAAAGACTCCAGGGAGTTTTCAGAGAAAAAAAAAAAAAAAACCACCATTCTAAGCACAACCCCTCCCTCCTCTTCCCTGCTGCTCTAACTGGAAAGAGCACAGGGGAGGGGAGGGGCCCTTGTGGGAGCCAGGGGAGGTGGGGATTGGGGCCGCTCCCAGCAGCAGCCATCCAGAGCAGCATCTTGATTTCCTAAGCCCCATTTCGGCATAAATTATCTCATTTTTAGCTTGTCAATTTGGATAATCTTGGCCCTGGAATGGATTCAGGGGGTCTTAAATGATCTGGTTTGGCTCTTCACGGAGCCTGAATTTGCAGATAATTGCCAGAGCTCTTTTGGCTGCGTAAACTTGTTATCAATTGCCTTTTTAAAAGTCAGCACTAAAATAATCATTCCCGTGAGCAAAACCCATTACAAACCTTAAATTCGGGAGCATAAACACATTTCAGTGCTGGGGAACAAACGTGTGAGATTTCATCACGGCGACCTCGGCGAGAGCTTAGGAGGAGTCGGTGATGTGCTGGGAGAGCCCCTGTGTGGCTGAGCCTCAGCCCAGAGCTGGGTGCGGTCATAGTCATGGCCTCTGCGGGGAACGCTGCGCCAGGAGCCCGAGGCCACCCTGCAGCCTCAGCCCTGCTCTCAGGCCGATCCCTTCTATGCCAGGGTGCCTCATCCTCTCTGGCAGAGACTCCTCATTGGCCAAAGTAGAGCCTCAAGATCAGGCTGGGAGAGCAATTGTTGGGGTCCTAGCAAGGGGTGGCCAAACAGGGCATCCGTTTTGACCTGCTATCACTGACCTTGGGCAACTGAACTACTCTAGGGGCAAGGTTACCTATCCCCTGAAAAAGGAGTATTGTTATTTTGTGGGGGTGGGCATTTGGTACAGCAGTTGGAGGTTGGAATGCCTGCATCCCATACCGGAGTGCCTAGGCTTGGGTCCTGGCTCTGTTTCCAATTCCAGTTTCCAGGTGATAAGTACCCTGGGAGGCAGCAAGTGATGGCCCAAGTGCTTGGATCCCTGCCACCCACATGGAAGATCCAGATTGAGTTCCAGGCTCCTATCTTAAGCTTGGCCCAGCCCTGGCTGTTGCAGGCATTTGTGGAGTGAGCCAGGTGATGGAAGATGTCTCTGTCTCGCTGCCTTTCCTTCTCCTGACCACTGCCTTAGATCTGTTCCCAGTATAACCTCCGGAGCCTTCATCCTGGTTACCTCGCTGACAGCCTCAGACCCCTGACGACTCTGATCTGTTCTCCAGGGTCTCACCCAAGTCATCTTTGTGTAATCTGAAAATAACTGAACTACTTTGTGTACCTCCAATTGAGCCCTACCCAATGTCACTGTGTTCATTGTGTGCTGTCACATGTTCCCAAAAACACGACTGTACCTTGGAAGCCTTGAGAAGCAATATGGCGTTCACAGAGGTCTCCTAGGGGGAGGAAGGGGGCCATGACCCCATGCCCCGACTGAGAACATCTTCCTGAATTTCTCCTGCAAACTTGTTCTTGTCCCACCTGTAGCAAGATGGCTCAAATCTCACAGTGTGTTTAGCAAATAAAAAATAACAGAAACCAGCACCCAACAGTAGTTCCTCACTTGGTCTATCTTTGGGTATTGGGAATCTGAGCGGGTATAGGGAATCCTTTAGTGATTTCCTTCTGCTCTGAAGATAAAGACCAAGCTTAGGCTGGCCCAGGAGATCCTGTCTGCCCTTTTCTTCCTCCCTACACAGCAGAGGTACTAAGTAAAGCACTTCAACCTCCAGGAGCAAGCTGAGTTCTCCCAGTCCGTTCCTCACATGCTGCTGGCTTTTCTCCAGAACACTCTCCACGTCTGCTTGTTCTTCAGAACCCTGCTCAGGTGTCCCTTCGTCCAGGAAGTCCTCTCTCACCCCCTGCTCGGGTTAGGATCTTGCATGGTCATCCTGAACCTGGACTCTAGCTGGTTCATGAGCTGTGTGAGAACAGATACAGGGTTCCCTCATCAGAGCCTCCTGTGCCCTGGCACTCAGGTGAGTGACTGAACCCTATGGAGACCCACACAATAGATGGCAGCTCATCCAAGGGTCTATCAGCAGATGCATTCAAACAAAGGGATGGTTCTAGAGGGACTTGAATGCCCTTTATTTGAAAAAGCCACCCATGTCATTGTAAATGTGAAGCGTGGCTTGCTCTGGTGGTTTCTTAGAAGGCAGTGCGCTGTGCAGAACTTCAAAGCCAGATGTGACTCGGCTGTGGTGTTGTAACTACAGACCCCAGCATGAAAAGGACCTTGTTGTGGCCTGAACCAACCAGACTTAGTGATGCCATAGAACTCTGCCTGGTAACGCATGCGCCGTGGAGGTTTGGAGTCATGTGTTTTGACAGGAAAAAAAAAAAATTATTGTAAAACCTTGACTCTTGGCCGGCGCCGCGGCTCACTAGGCTAATCCTCCGCCTTGCGGCGCTGGCACACCGGGTTCTAGTCCCGGTCGGGGAGCCGGATTCTATCCCGGTTGCCTCTCTTCCAGGCCAGCTCTCTGCTGTGGCCAGGGAGTGCAGTGGAGGATGGCCCAAGTGCTTGGGCCCTGCACCCCATGGGAGACCAGGATAGGCACCTGGCTCCTGGCTTCGGATCAGCGCGGTGCACCAGCCGCAGTGCACCAGCTGCGGCAGCCATTGGAGGGGTGAACCAACGGCAAAGGAAGACCTTTCTCTCTGTCTCTCTCTCTCATTATCCACTCTGCCTGTCAAAAAAAAACAAAACAAAACAAAACAAAACAAAAAAACAAAAAACCTTGACTCACACTTGTTAGATTTTATATATATATATATATATATATATATATATATATATAATATTTCCATTTCTTGGTCTGCACTATAGAAACCAAAACTGATAGAGGTAAGGAGGTAGCTAGCAAGGAGGAGCTGAGGTCGCCGGACCCTCCCTGCTGCCCTGCCTGTACTGCCCAAACCCACTACAGCTTCTGTAAAACCGCTGCTCAGAACTGGCGCCATCCAAAAATACCCAGTGAGGCTGCTGGCTCTGTCTCTGCAATGACCTTTAGCTAATTATGATGTCAGTATAATAAAATCACCAAGGCTGACACTCCTACACCCATGATGCACTTGGCACCATGACAATTCTGGGATTTCCAGAAAAGGGCAAGGAAAGAGGCACTTACTCAAGCCCCATCCCCAACCTACCCTAGTCACCATCCACTGTGCCTCCTGGTCATATAAAGGAATGGGCCTGAGCCTTGTTGGGTGCAGCTCTCTCTTGAGTATGCCTGCATTCCTTCTTGATTGTGTGTCTGTTTTCACTTTGCTTGTGAACACACTCTTTTTTTAAAAAAAAGATTTATTTACTTGTTTGAAATGTAGAATATCAGAGAGAGAGAGAGAGAGAGAGAGAGAGAGATCTTCCATCTCTTGGCCAGAAACCCAATCTGTGTCTCCACATGGGTAGCAGGGGCTCTGGAACTTGAATCATCATGTGCTGCCTTCCCAGGTGCCTTAGCAGGGTGCTGGGTTGGAAGCAGAGCAGCTGGGACTCTACTGGTAGTCTGTTATGGGATGCTGGCGTTGCAAGCCATGGCTTAAACTGTACCACAGTGCTGTCCCCTTGCAAATAAATCTTGTTTCTCTACTGCCTGTTACCTACATCTCATCCTTGAATTCTTTCCTGAATCAGAGACAAGAACCTCAACCCAGCCATCCCACGACAAAACCAATACAAGCATCCCTGAAAATATTGGGACTGAATTGGGTTTTCTTCTCTGGTAGTTTGTTTTCTGAGCATTAAAACACGAAAACTCCAGAAATACTATTGGTCAAAACCAGAGCAGGGAGCAGACATTTTTGGGGAAATGACCTCCATGTCCCTCTAATATGTTGCCGAGTGTGTGGAGTAATGAGAGCTCAGAATGTGAATGATTGCTGGTTCTCTCTCCCAGAGAGGATACTGGGCACTCTGTAACTCTCATAGCATCTGCCATTTCTGCCCCACCCCCTTCATCCTGCTTTAGTTGTTTATTTGTGTCTTTCAGCTACATAATTTGTGCAACCCCATGGGAAAATGTAGAATCTCATGATGGCCACAGCAGGGTATTAAACCATGTGTAATCCCTCCCAAGGGCAGGGCACTCTGACTTCACAGGTTGCCTGCCCATGAAGTGGTCTTGCCTTCAGTCTTTTCACACATTTACGAACAGACTTCCATCTGCTGGGCTCTGAGCTCAGCGCTGGGCATGGTGATACTCTTTGATGATAGTGATAGCAATAGATACAGTGATGATAATGGCAGGGAGGACAAAGCTAGTACCCATCACACTCTTGGGTGTCCGGCACTGTTTATACGAGTCACCTCCATTGTTCTCTGCACTGTTTTACAGGTGTGGAAATTGGCTCAGAGAGGCTGAGTGAACTGTTTGGTATGAACGATAACTTGGCAGTCGAGTTGGGTCTCAAATCTAGGCTTCTCTTTCTTCTGAGGTTTGGCCCTTTGGTTAGATTGCTCTGCTTCTTGCCCTCACGCTGGCTGACTGGGCTTCCCTGGAGAGTTCTGAATGTTTTCCTTCCAGGCTACCCACTCTCCCTCTCAGCCTGTGATACCCCTTTGCAGGCTCTTCTGTGCGCCCTCCCTGTCTCAACCTGCAGCTCCCTTTGCGTCTTTCCTGGGTGGTCAGTCCCACTGCACAGAGCATCTAGCCCGGCTGACACTCATGTGATGCAGATGCCACCCAGAGTCCCACGTTTTATCTTTATCCAGAGCCTGGATACCTTGTAAGCAGTGGTTTTTATCAGGTTGAGTCTGAGAACAGCTACTGCCTCATCCTCACCTGTCACCCCATCCCAGGGCTCCCATCTCCAGCCATGCTGAAGCCTCCTAAAAACCTCTCCATCCTTCTTCAGGGAGAGGTGGAGCCCAGCTGGTGCATGCTCAGATATCTGCCTCCGGCTCCCTGGACACCCCCCTGCTCCTGCATCCTTGGAGCATGTGTCCCTATGAGGTCCTCACTTCACACTCATACTGCAAAATCCATGCTTAAGTGCTAGGGTAAAATATTCCATGGCAAGGGATGCAAATGTTTCATGTAAGCCTTCCTGGGACAGTTTATGTTAGAAACAGCTTAAAATGTGCAAGTTGCTTGGGTGACACAGATGTAAATTTCACATAATACCTAGCCAGCAGCTAAGGCTGGGAACACCTAACTGGAGGGAAGATGTCTGTAGGAGTTGGAAGAAAGCTACTTTCATTGAAGAATAGTATGAGTCATGGGATTTTCACACTTCAGTGGCGTGATGATTTTTCTTCTTTCTCTGCTCTGCCAAACGAAAGGAACAGGAGAAGAGAGAGAACCAGAGGAGACACTTCTCCATCCTTTGATGGCCCCTTCCCATGGCCAAGGAAGGAGGCTGGGGTCTAGAGAAGTCTCTAGCAACTGTAGGACCTGCCTGTGAGGGGCTCTGGATACATCCTGTTCTGAATCCACAGAGATGCTCCCCAGGCCTTGTTGAGCTCTGCTTCCATGATTGACAAAGCACCCCCTACAGACACGGCCTCACCACTCCTTGCTCTGGTGCAGCCACATACGGGGCTTTGCCTGAGGGCCTTTGCTGTGCCTGCCCTGGGGTTGGTTTGCCCAGCGGGAAGTTTGTGGGACCAGAAGTCTCTGTAGGGTCTTGCTGGCATGTGTTTACATGACTCCTTTTGCCTGACTCCCCGTATTTCTAACTTGTTTAGGAGGTGAAGCGACTTGTTTGTTGAGAGGGGCTCAGTGTAAGAGGCCTGGCGGTTGTGTCAGGGGGAAGATGGACACACACATGTCACATGCTCCTCTGACCT
Source organism: Lepus europaeus (assembly GCF_033115175.1). Taxonomy (NCBI): domain Eukaryota; kingdom Metazoa; phylum Chordata; class Mammalia; order Lagomorpha; family Leporidae; genus Lepus; species Lepus europaeus. The sequence goes on along the minus strand of NC_084828.1, from coordinate 144,743,551 downwards.
CACCTCAAAGAGTTGGGAACACCTTGAAGGTGCCGCTGTCTTTGCCAGATCTGTTCAAGCTTTTTGGCCACTGCTGGGATCTGACCGCTTTTCTTTACCAAGCTCCATCAGTCCCAGCACTCCTGCCTTCCTGCCTTGGGTGGCCAATTCCCCTTTGTGGCCCGAGTGTCTGTCCCTCTGCAAATCTAGGTCTGGCTCAGGCTGTGGTCTGCCTGGGAGGTGTCTCCCTGACCAGATTAGGCCACATTGCTTATTCCTGGCTTCGAATTCCTGTAACAGATCAGAATATCTCAGAAGATCCAAGTGCTGAGACTGTGGGGGCTCCGTGGGCAAAGAAAAGGGCCTGGGGTACAGTAAGAACGACCTGGACTCGTATCCTGTCTCCAACGCTTACCAATTGTGTGGCCACAGCCGTGTCACTTAACCTGGGTTTTCAGCTAGGAAGAGTGGCTAATCATGGCACTTCTCACAAAAAAGGGGCTGTCTCAGGGGTCAGATGGGCTAACCTGAGCAAAGCCATCTGCAGGTAATGGAACTCGGGAGCCATAAAAAGGCCAGCAGCCCGAGTCACAGGTTGCACTGTGCTGAGCCCAGGTTGCGTTGTGCATGCAGAGCTTGTCTTCCGTTTGCCTTGGGAGTGCAAAGAAAATGTGTTTCCACAAAATTAGGCCAAGGCTCCCCTCACTGCCACTTTTCCTGCCTTGTCACATTAACTTAATAAATTAACACACACTTAACAAAACGCAAGTATTAACACTCATTTACTGTCAAGAAAATGTTTCCTTAATTATGCACTAATGATTCTTCATGCAAGTCCCTGAGGGAGAGGAAAAAAAGAATGCATTGTTCTCCTTTTTCTGGTGAAGAAACTGAGGCATCAGCTAAGCTTATGCCCTTGCAATTATCCCATGGCAGTGTAGTGAGGTGTGGGAGAAGCGCAGATCTTCTGGGCACCAGGCCCTGACGGAGCCCTTCATCTATGCTGCCACTCCAGCTGTCTGCCTGTCCACCACCTCTGCCTACCATGGTTCCTGAGGTCTGAGTACTTCAAAGACAAGGCGATCAGATTTTGCCCTGCTCTGGCTCAGGGCCTTTACCATCTTGGTGGCCCGCTCTATACCACTGGATGAGATATGTCAATCCTGGGGCAGGCTGCAGGGAGCACAGGGGGAGAAGTGGAGGCGCCATGGAACTGAGCCGTAACTGTGCCCCAGTGAAGTTGCTGAAGGCCTGATTCCTTTCCATGGGGCCTCCATTCTCTAATACCACACACTTCTCTCTTACCCTACATTCTTCTTCTTCTTTTATAAAAATTATTTCTATATATTTGAAAGGAGAGAGAGAGAGAGAGAGAGAGAGAGAGAGAGAGAGAGAAGAGTAAAGAGAGTGAGAGTGAGAGTGGAGAGTGGAGAGAGAGAGAGAGAGAGATCTTTCACCTGCTGCTTTACTCCCACATATCCCCAACACTTGGGGCTGGACCAGGCTGAAGCTAAGAGTCCTGAATTCAGACTGGATCTCTAACCTGGGTGGCAAGGATTCAAGTGCCTCAGCTATCACCTGCTGCCTCCCAGGCTGGGTATTTGGAGGAAGCTGTATCCAAAGTGGAGTAAGGGTTTGAATGCATCACTGTGATATGGAACACGGATGTCCCAAGTGGTTTCCCGGCTGCTGACTACATCACCCTCTCATTCTTCTCCCTCTCCTCACAGTCAGAGAATTCTTTAACTATTTCTCATCTCTTTCTTGATGATTACAAATAACAATGTGATAATTATCCTTATGATTAAGTATCTGTGTGTAGTTTATGTTATTGCCTTAGACAGGAAAAATGTCTACTTGTGTTGTGTTATATATGGAATGAGGCTTGGATCTGGGACAGGCATGTTCAGCAAGTGTGGCAGGAACCAATACCCAGGTGTAGCAAAACCATCTACCTCTCCTGGGGAGGGCAGTGAAGAGCAACACCCACGTGTAGGAAAAGTACCACTCCTTCACCCCCACCTCCACACTAGGGCTGTAGGAACACAGGCAGCTGTGGAAGAATGCAAGGACAGAGGCTGCATTCACTTTCTATTGCTACAGTTAACAAATTATTTATTTATTTATTTGACAGAGTTAGGCAGTAAGAGAGAGAGAGGAGAGGTCTTCCTTCCGTTGGTTCACCCCCTAAATAGCCACTATGGATGGAGCTACGCCGATCTGAAGCCAGGAGCCATGAGCTTCCTCCTGGTCTCCCATATGGGTGCAGGGCCCAAGCACCTGGGCCATCTTCCACTGCCTTCCCTGGGCCACAGCAGAGAGCTGGACTGGAAGAAGAGCAACCAGGACTAGAACCTGGTGCCCATATGGGATACCGGTGCTGCAGGTGGAGGATTAACCAAGTGAGCCATGGCGCCAGGCAGTTAACAAATTTTTTTGGCCACAATTTTGTGGATTAAATCCCCAAACTTTGTGGCTTAAAACAGCACAAATGTGTTCCCTTTCAGTTCTGAAGATGAGAAATCTAAAGTCAGGTATTGACTGGTTGTGTTCTCTTTGGAGACTTCAGTGAAAAAGAATCACTTTCCTTGCCTTTTCTGATTGCTAGAGGTTGCATGCATTCTTTAGCTCATGGAGCATCAGCTTCTGGTTCTACCCTCACAACTTCTCCAACTTTGATATTCCTGTTTGCCTTGAAGAAGGACATTTAGACCCACACACACAATGCAGGATACGATCACATCACAAGACTCTTAATTTAATCAACCATTTAGCACATAAGGTAACATTCATAGGTTCTAGGGAGTAAGACACAGGCACCTTTTGGGGACCATTATCCAAACAACCACAGTCCACCCTGTGGGAACCCAAAATTCATGCCTGTCCCACACTCAAGATACATTCACCACATAATATCATCCCCTGAAGTTTTAACCCATTTCAGCACGCACTCAAAGTCCAAAAATCTTATCTAAATGTCTTCAGCACACAACTCCCAAATCTTGTCATCCAAACCATCCACGTCAGGAATGAGTGAGACATGAGGTGTGATACAACCTCAGGCACATCTGCTCTCTCTCTGTGGGTTTAAGGAGCTAAAAATCAAATCATTGCTTTCAAGATGTAATGGTGAAACAATCACAGGTTACCAGTAATAGACATTCCTACTAAAAAGAGAGAACGTGAAAGAATGAAAGAGTTACTAGTTCCAGGGAATTTTGAAATCTAACCAGGAAAGCTCTGATGTGTTTAAAAATAGTTCTTTAAGGGGCCAACACTGTGGTATTGCGGGTTAAGCTGCCATCTGCAGCACTGGCATCCTATACAGGTGCCAGTTTGAGTCCTGGCTGTTCCACTTCTGATCCAGCTCCCTGGTAACGAGCCTGGGAAAGCAGTGGAAGCTGGCCCAAGTGCTTGGGCCTCTGTGCCCAGGTGGGAGACCCACAGAAAACTCTTGGCTCCCGTCTTTGGGTTGGCCCAGCCCTGGCCCTTGCGGCCATTTGGGGAGTGAGTTAGCAGATGGAATATTCTCTCTCTCTCTCTCTCTCTCTTTCACACACACACACACACACACACACTTTCTGTAACTCTGCCTTTCAAATAAATAAATAAATAAATAAATCCTTAAAAAATAATTATTTGGGCAGATGTTGTCGTTCAATGGGTTAAGCTGCCACTTGGGCTGCCTGCATCCCATATTGGAGTTCCTGGTTTGAGTCCTGGTTACTCCACTTCAAATCCAGCTTCCTATTTTTTTTTAGATTTATTTATTTATTTGAAAATGAGAGTTATATATAGAGAGAAGGAGAAGCAGAGAGAGAGAGAGAGAGAGAGAGAGAGAGAGAGAGTCTTCAATCCGCTGGTTCACTCCCCAGATGGCCGCAACGGCTAGAGCTGTGCCGATCCGAAACCAGGAGCCAGGAGCTTCTTCTGGGTCTTTCATGCAGGTGCAGGGGTCCAAGCACTTGGGCCATCTTCTACTGCTTTCCCAGGCCATAGCAGAGAGGTGGATCGGAAGTGGAGCAGCTGGGACTTGAATCGACACCCTTTTGGGATGCCAACATTGCAGGTGGCATCTTTACCTGCTATGCCACAGCGCCAGCCCCCAGTTTATTATTAATGTGCATCCTGGGAGGCAGCGGATGATGGCTCAGGTACTTGGGTTCCTGCCACCTGTGTGAGAGGCCTGGATGGGGTTCCTGGCTCTGGCTTTGGCCTGACAGGCCGGTGTGGATATTTGGGGAATGAACCAGTAGATGGAAGATCTCTGTCTTTCTGACTTTAAAATAAATAAAAATAAAAATGAAATAAAAATAATCCCTTGTATTTGATGCTCTGTCATATAGCCTTCCCCTGCATCCCGTTGACTCCCAGCTCTCCCTCTGGGCTTGCAGCTCTGCACTCTGAGTTGTCCTTCTTTTCTCTGAAGGGTAGCAAGTACTTGCAGTCAAATAATTTTATCAGGGCCGGCGCGGCGGCTCACTAGGCTAATCCTCCGCCTTGCGGCGCCGGCACACCGGGTTCTAGTCCCGGTCGGGGCACCGATCCTGTCCCGGTTGCCCCTCTTCCAGGCCAGCTCTCTGCTGTGGCCAGGGAGTGCAGTGGAGGATGGCCCAAGTGCTTGGGTCCTGCACCCCATGGGAGACCAGGAGAAACACCTGGCTCCTGCCATCGGATCAGCGTGGTGCGCCGGCCGCAGCGCGCTACCGCGGCGGCCATTGGAGGGTGAACCAATGGCAAAGGAAGACCTTTCTCTCTGTCTCTCTCTCTCTCTGTCCACTCTGCCTGTCAAAAATTAAAAAAAAAATAATAATTTTATCATTCTGTTTCTTACGTGTACTGGGCATCTGAACACCTTCTTTCTTCTTTCAAAGTTTGCAGTGTTTTTGCCAATGTAACATTCTCAAAGATATTGTGGATCTCTTGTGTATGTCATGTCAATGAACTCCAATATACAAAATTCCTGTCCAGGCATTTCCTGGATAATCCCAATTCTGTTCCTGGCTTCTGCTGATACAGCCGAGAGGAGCCCTGATTCACAGCACTCGCCTCTGCAGAGGGCCCTCTGTGACACGGAAAACGCTTACCTTTTGGGGGCACCAGAAGAAGGCTAGGTAGTCCTCCCCTGCTTTCCTTCAGAGCATGACGTCCTGACAGGGAACCTCCTAGTTGTCTTCTTCACTCTGGATAGGCTGAGAACTTTCCAAATAATCAAGTTCTGGCTCCTTTTTCTACAAAAAAATCTCTGTCTTCAATTTCTCTCTTTCCTCCCAGTGTAAAAAATAAGCAAATAAGAAGAAGAAACCCAGCCATACTTTTGATACATTTTTGGAAATTTCAATTAAATACCCAACTTTATTACATACAAGTTCTGACTGCTTCCCATATAATCCCGGGACACAATGCAGCTGAATTCCGTGCCATGATATAATGAGAATCCCTTTCCCTATGGTATTCTCTAGATGATCCAAGTTTTGTCTACCCATGTGCCTCACTTCCTTCTGACACCTCTGGAAGAGTCCTTATTGCCCATATTCCTACCAACAAGGTTTTAGAGGAAATCTAGGCTATTTCTGCCATGCTTCTCAACATTCTTCCGTCTCCTGCCCATTGCTCAACTCCCACATACTTTTCACACGTCCAGGACTGGCCCATGAACCCTTGCTTGGAACAACAGCCACGGTGACAGAGCAGCCATGTGTTGAAGAGGGCAGATTCTCCTGCCCACGTAGTGGAGGACCACCTGTCCTGGACGATTGCATGAGTAGGGCTTAGCTTCTGCTTCATCTGAGCCACAGCACACAGTTTATACTTTGCCACAACACACAGTTTTAGCACAGTCAACTCTAATCAAGCTCTTCTCGCTTGCTGAACTACGAGTAGATCCTTGCCTTACTCATCTGTGCAGCCCCATGGCACAGAGTAAGTTTTTGATAGACATGAATTGAATGAATGTTTACCTGAAATGACTCTTACTGCTTGTCCTAATTAAGTTCTCAGATACAGTGTTTGTTCCTGTAACTAAGGAAAAAAGGGGAAACCATATGTGTGAATTTCATGTTAACACTCGAGTCAATTCTAAGACTTGCTTCCACTTATAAAGTGTGGCGCAGTCTCTTACCTGCTAAATCAGAGATCAGAGGTGCAGATTTCCCCATCTCCTGACCTCGCAGGGATGAGGGAGAGAATGGCTCTGGATGATCGTTTATCGTGGCATGACCATTGCCTCTTCAAACTGAGTTCTTGTGAAACTTCAGGCCTCCTGCCTTGAGAAGAGTAACTTTTTTATTCCATACTGGAAGTTAAATGGACCCAGTAAGATCCAAAGAGCTTAACAAATCCTCTGCTTTGTCACAGTGAAGACCTTTGCCTAATGCAGGTCTTATCCTGCAGATTGCTTGGGGCCAGAAGATAGCCTGGTTAATCTAAGCTGCTCCTACTTCCCTACAGTGTTCACGGAACTGGTTTTTTTTTTTTTTTTTTTTGTCTGGGAGTAAAATGGACCAGATCTGGGTTAGTTGCCATGGTGACCATATCAGGAGCCTTTGGGCTTTCTATCTTGCTCTGCTGAAAACTCCTGTGCAGTGAACTCCCTGTGGGGTGTGGGTGCCTCAATCCACAACCTCATGGAATCACCTGCCCAAGAAGGTAAAGTTCATTATGAAAAGACAGACCAAGGCCCAGCACTGAGGCATAGTGGGCCAAGCCTCCGCTTGCAGCACTGGCATCTCATATGGGTGCTGGTTCAAGTCCTGGCTGCTCCTCTTCCAATCCAGCTCAGTACTGTGGCCTGGGAAAGCAGTGGAAGATAACCCAAGTGCCCCTGCACCCATGTGGGAGACCAGGAAGAAGCTCCTGGTTCCTGGCTTCAGGTCGGCTCAGTTCTGGCTGTTTCAGCCATTTGGGGAATGAACAGTGGATGGAAGACCTCTCTCTCTTTCTCTCCCTCTCTCTGTCTATTATTCTACCTCTCAAATAAATAAATGAAATCTTAAAAAAGATATAATCAAAAGACCAGCCAGTTTGTAAGGAAATGGATTTGTGTTTACCTCTTCTGCGACACGGCTCTCTGGAGACCTGCCTGGATTGTGATCTTAGGATCCTTCATCGATTACTTCTCCAGCCCAAATCCCTGTGGATCAGGTGTAGAGCCCTTGACCTCCTCCCCTCCTGCAGTGAGGAGCGGTCAAACACCTGAGGCTGGGATTTGTTATTCCTTAGTAGGTTTGGAGCTGGAAGCCACGAGAAGGCAAATTCCTGCCTCTTGGGCTCCAGAACAAGATCTCTGCAGGTGTCCCCAGGTGAGAAATGTGGCTTGGTTCCGTGGCTCCTTTCCATGGTTACCCTGCTACTCACCAAGGGTCCTTAACTGGTGCTGCCAGGGTGCTGGCCTCAGCTTTCTTATGCTGATGGATGGCCTTGCTCAAAATGGTGGCCTGAGGAAGGTGGACTGCTGATCTAGGTCAAATTTCAGAAGTGATCCATTTTGTTTTCCCTTCCAGGTGGTCACTGGTTTCTGTACACCTGCATATCTGTGTAACATTAATTACACAGTGACCATTTATGTGCCACGTGTTATCTCAAATCCAATTCTCCTTTCATCCTGGCATCTCAAATTCTGCTCATTTAAAACCAAACTTGGTCACTCCTGGTCTGGACTACCTGAATATTAGCCTACCTGGTTCTCCATAGTGACTCTTGCTCAGATAGTTCATTCTCAACACAGCAGCCAGGGGTGCTGCTGCTGCTTCCTCCTTCTTCTTTTCTGAAAACGTTTATTTATTTGAAAGAAAGAGTGAAAGATGGACAGGAGAGACACAGAGAGCAGGGGATCCTCTTTCTGCTCATGCACGCCCCGAATGGCTGCAACAGCCAGATCAGGGCCAGGCCGAAGCCATGATCCCAGAGCTCCACCCAGATCTCCCACAGGCGTGGCAGCAACCCAAGTACTTGAGCTGGCATCTGCTGCTTTCCTAAGTGCCTTAGCAGGGAGCAGGATCAGAAGCAATCAGCCACATCGTGAACTGGCACTCAAAATATAGGATGCCAGCATCGCGGGTGGTGGCTTAACCAACTGTGTCAAATGCCAGCCCCCAGAGGGATTTCTTAAGTGCATGTGGATCATTCACAGGTTGCCCCCAGGGCCTTTGTGTGCCCTTGGGATGAGGATGTGGCTGGCGGTCTGTGACAGCCTCCCTGGTTCATGCTGCACAGCCTCGCTCTTGCCCTCTCTGCTCCCTTCGCACTGGCCTGCTTTGGGTTCCTTTGCTCAAAGGGCTCGATTCTGCCACTGGACCTTTTCCCAGGCTTCCTGCCTCGCTGGTTTCTCATTTGTGTCTTCATCTAGTTTGTTCTTAGACATCTTTTAAATCTCAAATAAGGGTTACTGTTTCAGGTGCGCCTTCCCTGCCCCTCTAGACTTGGCCGGGTTCCTACACGATGCACTTGTCATGGCACTCAGGGCCGCATGCTTTCTTCACTGGACCCCACTGTGTGCAGTTGCACACTGGCTGTGTTACTTCCTCAGTGTCCACCTCCCTTACTAGACTGTGAGGTCTACGAGAATAGGACCTGGGGCTGATTGTCCATATGTCTGTCATTGTATCACTGCACCTACCACCATGCCTAGAACAGAGTACGTGCTCAGTAAATGCTTCTTGGATGAGTACTTTGAATTTTCACAATCACTGGCAAAGTAAATACTGTTATGCTTATTTTACAGATGAAAAAGATTGAGGTAAATTATTTATAAATTATTATTTGAATGCTAACTAAAAGTCACAAAAACTTTTAATTCTGATGTTGGAACCCAAGGGACAGAATGGCCATTTCCATCCTGTTTATGAGTGGGATATGGGGACTTACAGGTTTAGGAAATTTTGGGATACGTGAAGGGGGTCCTCAGAGGTTACAGCAGTCTACCTTCTGCTCCTGGAGACCACCAGCTTCCACCTGCCCCGCAGCCTGATCCAGCACCCCACTACACACCCCTCTCATTTGTCCACACTCTCTTCTCTGGCCTCCCAACAACTCTCAGTGAGGGCAGATCTCTCCCAGCTCCCGGGCTGTCCTGTGTTTGTCTGAGCAGGTCATGGTGGATTTATTACAACTGTTTTGGGACTCTCCTACTGCTTTGTACACTTCCCTCCCCACACCCACGTCTCTGTGCCACAGGTCCTAGCACACAGTGCTGGGTGTGGAGTTTGGTGGTTCTTTACCCCAGCTGCTCACTAGTCAAGTGCGAGCTTGATAGCGCATCCCCGTGCCTGGGTTCTGAGGTTTGTGCTAGGGCCTAGGCATCAGCAATTTTTCAAAAATCATAGGTGATTGTAACATGTAGTCAATTGTGTAGCTTTCTAGGCTGGACACTCAATAAGTGTTTATTGACTTGTGCTAACTGGGATCATCTCTCTCTCTCCCCCCCCCCCCCCCCCCCCCGTTGTATGTGTGTGTGTGTGTGTATGTTTGTGCATATGAGCAGTGCTCTGGTCTAAGGAATTGCCCTTGGCACTGGGAAACTCCTGTGTTGGTTCCTTCTCTCCCAGTGAACTGTGGATTCTGAGGCTCAGGATAGACTTGGGGGTTGAGGGGTCTGCCAGAGACAAAGCCAAGGGATGCCATGGGCATTCCCAGAGACCTGATCCATAGCTCCCACTCTGGGAGGAGCAGGAGGGCAGCACGTCCATAGTTTGTCTGCTTCCTGACACTCTTGCTACCAAATGTAGTAATAGAACAATTTCCCCTTATTCTTCCTGCTATTTGGAGGTGCAATTCAATTAATTTTTCTTGGATTTTGCAGACTGCGCACTAAATTTAATTCATTTATTAATTCATTTACTCCCTCAATGGGCACTGATTGATTATAGATAGAGCACAATGCCAGCTCTGGGGTCACAAGAAATAAAAGTTACAGGTGCTCCAAAGAGCTTAAAATCTAGCTGAGCTGACACAATGTGGACATTAGATGCCAGCAGCTGTGTGTTTTGCTGTTAAGAGGGAGGTGTTTGGGCCTGGCAACCTGCTTGATGGCCTAGCCCATAATTTATTAGCTGTGGACCCTAGGAAAGTGCCTTTACTAAGCCTCAGTTTCCTTCTGTGAACATTTCTCTTCTGTGAATGATAATAAAACCTACATCATAGGGTTGCTGTGAGGATTAAATGAGGTTATTCCTGCAAAGCATTTAGTATAGCGCATGGCACATAGTAAAAATTCCAGGAAGTGCTAGCTGTTATTATAGGAAAGATAGCAATGTGGGTTAGCAAGTGGGCAGGATTGGGAGTGAAGGACACGGAGGAATTTAGAGAAGGTAGAGATTGATGTAGTTACAGGAGTTTGGAGAAGAAAGCCGCAGGAAGGGAGAAGCTGCGCTGATTATGGGATGGAGATAATTTCGAAAAGCAAGAAGGATGCGTTGGGTGTGTGGGGTGGAGATGCGAGTGGGTGCCCTGGTAGGGGTGAGAGCAGTTGCTATTTGGGATGTGGCAGAGCAGTTCATTCCTGGCCTGCACCCTCCCCTCTGCCAGCCGGCCTGCTAGGGAGGCTGATCCATTAATTGGTTATGTCCGAGAGTCCCCTTCTAACCCTGTATTCAGCAAGTGCCGTGATTTATCGTTGGGGACCAAATGTTCCCAAATGCCAGTGGCACTAAAGGGAAGTCTAAATTTAGTGTCTGAGTCCTGAGTATTTAGAAAGTCCAAGTGAAAATTCTAGATTCTGAGATCAGGTTAGGACCACTTTGGCCCTTTAGCTGCAGTTAACATTTTCCTTAAAAAAATTTCCAAGCTTTGAGAGCCTCAATTTGACAACTTGCTTGCCAATATTTATGTTCCAGTCCATTAGCATTATCAGGGCTGACTCTTCACTTTAAAAGATAGGCGTTTGGTTGGGAAAAAATCGCTGCTGTTTGCTCATTTCATGTACTCACATACAAGCACACACTCACACACATTCAAGGACACACAGGGACACATGCCCACCACTCGTCACTTGTACATGTGCACAGGTTCTTGGTTTCCTGGGAAGGTTGGCCTTAGTGACATCTCTGACTTCATCTGGCTTCCTTTTCTTAAAGCTTTTATTTTTTTTTTGTTCAGCTACATGCCTTCTAGAGAATTGAAAGGCAATATGTCATGACTATGGTATTTTCAGAGCTAATTATTTGAAATACATTTTGCTGTGATAAGATCCCCTAGTAAGGATCCCATGGATTTTAGAGTTAGGATGGCTAAGGTTGCTTTGTATTGCACAGAGACACGGAGTTGGAAGACCATGAGGAAAAAGAAAAGGATAAGAACTTCATTTTAACATAGGTTTCTGATAAAAAAAAAGTACTTTATTATAATAAGCCACCAAATATGTCTGAATTGGGGTTGCTCCTTTTGGGGCTCAGAGCTCACCAGAAAGTGCATATTTAACTAGGTCATTGGTTCTTAATTCGTTTTAGAGATATGTGGGAAGGGGTGGGTAATCTTTAAGAATCTGATAAAAATTTTCTTCAGAAAAATTCATATAAACATTAAAATCATTTGTCTGCAATACAATTTATTTTGCTGCATTGCAAGCATCTGTTACATAGTCGGAATGTTAAAACAATACTTGAAGAAACTCATAATCCTCTTACTTATTTCTGTAGGCAAAATTTAATAGTCATTTCCTGAAAAACCTTACTAAATCAAAATGTGCAAATAAAAGCAAAATGTAAGTTAGTTTGAAAGTAACTTTCCTAAGGAGATTATCATTGCTTGGTTCAAACAAGAGGTAGAAATATGCTTTTAATAAATGATCCTGCAAGTGTCTCTCACAACCAGTCAGTCAGTTTAGACTTTTCATTTTGGTGGTAACAAAAATATCAAATTCTAAGTTTCCTTGGTATTTGCTAACAGAGTTGTTGCCAGTGAGGGTAGGCTTATATCAAGGAGCATCCGCATTCTTTTTTTTTTTTTTTGACAGGCAGAGTTAGACAGTGAGAGAGAGACAGAAAGGTCTTCCTTCCGTTGGTTCACCCCCCAAATGGCCACTGCAGCCAGCGTGCCGCGCCGATCCGAAGCCAGGAGCCAGGTGCTTCTCCTGGTCTCCCATGGGGTGCAGGGCCCAAGCACTTGGGCCATCCTCCACTGCCTTCCCGGGCCACAGCAGAGAGCTGGCCTGGAAGAGGAGCGACCAGGACAGAACCTGGCGCCCCAACCGGGACTAGAACCTGGTGTGCCGGCGCCGCAGGTGGAGGATTAGCCTAGTGAGCTGCGGCGCCGGCCAGAGCATCAGCATTCTTTAAAATATTTTGAGTTGAATTAATGTAATATTTTCTTTGTTTTCAGTTCAATGTGGTCAACTTTGTCAAGTCTAAATCATAAATGTTACCTTTCTCATGAAGGAAAGAATTAGTAGCATATACTTCAATTTTGTAAAGATTTATTTATTTGAAAGGCAGAGAGAGAGAGAGAGAAAGAGAGAGAGAGAGAGAGAGAGAGAGAGAGAGAGAGAAAGGAAAGAAAGGAGGAAAGAAAGAAAGACAGAAAGAAGGAAAGAAAGAAAGGAGAAAGAAAGGAAGAAAGGAAGAAAGAAGGTCCATCCCCTGCTTCTCTCCCCAAATGCCCACAACAGCCAGGTCTGGGCTGGCTGAGTCCAGCAGCCAGGAACTCCATCGTGGTCTCCCACATGGGTGGCAGGGGCTCAAGTACTTAGACCATCACTCACTGCCTTTCAGGTGAATTAGCAGGGAGATAGATTGGAAGTGAAGCAGCCTGGACTCACACCGGCACTGGGATGTGGGATGCCAGCATCACTGGTGGTGCCTGCTGTGCCCAAATGGTGGCCCCTGTTTGAATTTTAAGGCCACTCACCAGAAGTAATCTTCAAGGGTTTCTTTCTCTGCCCACTCATACCTGCAGAATGGCCAGCAACACCCTCTTACCCTTTGCTCTGGCCTCCAGACGCCCTTTCTCCAAAACGCAAGGAAGACTTTGCTGTCTCCTTCCAAATACCTCTCTCACAATGGCAGCCTGGTCGGAAGATTTTACAGTTTTTCAGGCGCATCAACAGTGGGATGTGTTGGACCTTGAGTCAAGAGTTATGGCTCCCTCAGATGGCCAAAAATATCAGTCAAGTCACCCAAGACAGGAATGAACTCCTTTTTTGTCAGATTAGTCTGAGAATGGGCTTTGCTAGTCACTTAAGGGAGGCAAAGCTTTCTGCCTGGAGTTAATCAATCGCTCCAAAGCTTACAGTTTACAAAGCCACTGAACCTCAGCACTTGTGTCTTGACAAATTCTGTTGAGACGGCATGATTCAAGGCCCTCACTCGGGGAAGCTGAAGTGGACATGATTTATGTGAGAATTATTGTCCATATCACGTGGATGTAGAAAACAGTAAGTCAGCATGATGTGTGAAGTTGCTTTCCTGAACAAAATGGTAGAGCGAGAGGCATTGTGGAACAGCAAACATGTTCCATCTGTACCCATGGCACTGACAGTTTTCTTTCAAGGTTTCTCTTGGCAAAGACATTGTCATCATTTCAAAGGTGTCCTAGGTAGCTGATGCTTCCAAAGGGGGCGCACCAAACGCGCATCAGCGAGTATGTAACAGGAAAATCGGCCATTCTGAAAGCTGTGGAGGCATGCATTCCATTGCATGCTCAAGGGAACTCATCTGCCTTAAATACCCCTGAGACCTTCTTCAAAAAGAGGAAAAGCCAGCGACCCTGGATAGGAAAATGCTCAAAGGAGAGAGAGAGAGAGATTCCAAATGTCCGCAATGGGGACTGGATGGGGCTGAAGCCAGGAGCTAGGAGTTCAGTCCTGGATAACAGGAACCACTGCTGCCTCCCAGCAGACGGAAAGCTGAGCCCACCTGGAGAGGAAACGGCAGCTTCTGGAAGGGAGGACAGTGTTGCCCATGTCGGGAGCAGCTCATGCCAGGAGCAGCCTCCCCCGTCAGCGGCTCCCCGTCTCTAGCAGGCTATTGGGATGCACACACATTTCTGAGGCGGACTTCAAACAGTACAACATAGAAACACTAAAGTTCACTTTATGCCCTAAATCTAAAGAAATGAAACTCACCACAGGTGCACAAGCAGCAACGATCTAACCCAAAACAGCCGTCACAGCCTGGAGGACCCAGTGCATGGTGACAGGTGTCTTTGTGGCTGCCACACGGCAGTGCCGCCTTAGCTGTCCAACTGGGCTTCCCTTGGTGTCAGCATTCTGGGGGACTTGGCTGTTGTTTACAGGCACCTGAATTTCCGTGACTTGTTACAATTTTGAGAGAGAGAGAAAGAAAGAGAGAGAATCTTCTATCTGGATGGTCAAGCCAAAGCCAAGGTTCTGAAACCCTATCTGGGTCCCCCACGTGGGTGACAGGGACCTGAGCACTTGGGCCATCTTCTGCTTCTTTTCCAGACCATCAGCAAAGAGCTGGATCAGAAGTGGAGCAGCTGGGACATGGAAGTGGATGCTGGTGTTGCAGGTGCTGGCTTTATTTGCTTTGCCACAACACTGGCCCCAGTTATAATTTAACAAAGTCATCCAAACATTTACTAAGTGATATTGTTTGTGCAAGTGATGAAAAGCACATCAGAAAAATCAACAGCTTTGGAACAGAAGTTAGAGGAGATGAAATACCGCAAGGGAGCCCCAGCGACTATCATGCTGTGCTGGTAATGTAAGACCAGGCCCTCTGCAAACTATTAGAGCTGATGCTGAGAAAATACAAGGCAGCGTCACAGCACGTTTTTCTCCAATGACTGTGCATCTGTGTGCTCCTGGAATGTATCCTCCATTTTATATTTATTGCTAAGAGGAATTAGTCTTGACTTATGAGAGGCCTTCAAGAACTTGTCTATGGCATAAACCTGGCAACTGCATTTGTTGCCTGTGAGTCCCTGTCCCTATTAGATGGCTACCTAAGGGAGGGGGACTTGAACCCCTTGTTTCTTATCCCAGTGACCAGCAGGATGCCTGGAATGTCACAGAGGCTTGGCCAAGGTTTGTAGGCAATAACTAACATGTATGGAGTACTTTGTTATATACTTGGAAAGCGTTGAGCACTTTGCATGCATTATCACTGTTAGTGTTCATGCAATCCTAAGGACTAAGCATGATCATCTACAGTTTTACAGACGAAGGAACTGGGCCCAGTGAGATGAGACACTGTGACCCAAGGTGTGATCAGTGGAGCCACCTCTGAGCCAGTCAGACCAACTTCTACTGCCTCCCAAATCATCGGAGGGGAAATGCTTGTAGCTAAGAACCGTAACTGACACTTCTATGGAGGAAGTGATTTCTGGATGCCGTCAAGCATCCTTTGGCCAGTTAATTGGGTGGATGCAAAGGTGGACCTGAAGACCACCTGGAGAGAAGTGGAATCTGCATCAGTGGTTCTTAAAGTCTGGTTCCCCAGAGCAACAGCATCACATCATTTGGGGACTTGCTGGATACACAAGTTCTCAGGCTCCATCCCAGATCTGCTAAACCAGAAATCCTGGGGTCTGTGTGTTACAAACTCTCCAAGTGATTCTAACACAAGGTCAAGTTTGAGAGCTGCTGACCTACAGGATAGAAGGAAAAGGGCCCTGTTTGGACATGGAATTTAGGGGGCAATTGGGAAAAGAGGGAGTGAAGAGGGAAAAGTTGAAGGTGAGGGAGAGATAGAAATCTGGCGAGATTCAGGGCTCTGACCAGGGTGGGTGGCCAGGATGGGCGAAAGTGATAGGAGCGTCTGGAGTTAACACATAGTTCTGAAGAATGAAGCACCTTAGTTTGACCAGATATTTTGGAATATCTGATTCTCAGAGCAGGTCTTAGGGAATGGTTTATTGTAAACATTAGAGAAAGAAGTGGGCTTCTGTTCTGTACGAGCACATGCTCATCAGAGAAATGCCCATTGCCAGGACACTTGGGGATCTCTCTGAACAGCCAGTAAGAAGCCATATTGCCTCATAGCACCTGGTTTCAGAAGTCATGCAGTGTCACTGCTACCCTATTGTATTAACCGGGGCAGTCACACAGGCCTGACTAATCTCAAGGACAGGTAAAATCGCCAGTTCTTAATAGGGGACTGGCAAACTGGTGGAAGAGCATGTGGAGCCAATAGTATTGATGAAGGCCTTCTTTCTCCTCCTCTTTCTCCTCCCTCTCCTCCTCTGGAAATACAATTCTTTCATTTCAATTGAGAGTGACTTTCAAGAAGGCCCTGTGCAGGTTGGAGGTGGCTAGGAGTGGGATGAGGGAAGAGAGTGTCCTGAGCTCCAACTTTGTCAGTCCATATCTGAAAAATGTAAGCAAATCTAGAAAGTTCAGCCTGGCCAACTTGTTACTTTGGGGTAGGCCTGCACTGCAGTGAGCTGTGAGGATGACAAGGCTGTGAGAGTCCACTGTGGCCCAGGTGAGGGTGGCTCTTAGAAACTACTGGTGGGAGGTGGCTTTGAGTGCTCCAGGATGGGCAGAATGCTGGCCCCCAGCAGGCAGAAACCGGAGAGGGGTGACCATGTACCCTGGGGCTGCAGCCAGGTAGGAGCGAACCTGGGAGAGAGAGGCTGCTGTGGTCACAAAAGCTTTTTGTGGAGCACACACACTCACTCCCTCTCTCTCTCTCTCTCACACACACACATACATTCACAGACACACTCTCTCACACACACACATACACACACATTCACACACACATACACACACACTCACTCTCTCACACACTTCACACACTCTCACACACACTCATACACACATTCACACACATTCACACACACATACACACACACTCACATACATTCACACACTCTTTCTCTCTCTCACACACACACACTCTCCCTCTCTCTCTCTCACACACACATATTCACACACACACTCTCTCACACATATTCACACACACACTCTCACACACATATTCACACACACACACTCTCTCACACATATTCACACACACTCTCTCACACACACATACACACATATTCACACACACACTCTCTCACACACATATTCACACACACACACTCTCTCTCTCTCACACACACACATATTCACACACACACTCTCTTTCACACACATATTCACACACACACACTCTCTCACACATATTCACACACATACACACATATTCACACACACACTCTCTCACACACACATACACACACACTCACTCTCTCACACACACTTCACACACTCTCACACACACTCATACACACATTCACACACATTCACACACACATTCACACACACACTCTCACATACATTCACACACTCTTTCTCTCTCTCTCACACACACACTCTCCCTCTCTCTCACACACACACATATTCACACACACACTCTCTCACACATATTCACACACACTCTCTCACACACATATTCACACACACACACTCTCTCTGACACACACATATTCACACACACACTCTCTCTCTCTCTCACACACACACATATCCACACACTCTCTCTTTTTCTGCAGATGAGTAAGAAGCTAAGATTTGTGTCTCAGCCCAACAGACACTGAGCAGAGTCTATGTGTGAGGTCATAGGAGCCCAGGAGGGAGGGCAGATCTGAGCACATGAACTCCTAGAATCGTCAAGGCCAGGGGAAGGGCCTTGGACTTCCAGAGGCTGTAGCTTTGCAGGCTGAGGCTCAGGTTAATTTTAACCTAAATCTCAAGGGACTTGGAAGCCTTGGCTGCCTCTGGGTTTGAGGAAGGTGTTAAATGGCTGTGATATGGTAGATCGGTGTGCTTCTCAACTCCCTGGTGGAGAATGTGTCTGAAAATATGTAGGCCTACTGTTTGCTCAGATTAAGCTAACATTTATTGAATCTCCACTGCATTCCATGTGCTGTGTGAGGTCTTTTATGTTATTTCATTTGATGTTCATAATAATCACTTGAAGAAGTTGCTGCAAGTATTCTCTTTGCGTAGACGAGGACATGGACTCTAAGAGGTAATCCAGCGCACCTTAAGTCAGACAGTTGAAATGTGGTGGATTCAAAGTGAGCATCTCATGCTGCCAGGCGGGGATCAGGTCCTATAATTGTGTCTTTAGCTGTCGCATGCCTATGAGAGGGAGCGTGGCTGAGTGGATGCTCAGTGATCAAAATGAACACACACTTAAGGACAGGTGTGTGTAGAAGCGGTGAAGAGGGAAGAGTAGAGGATCAAAGGCCCGTTGAAGGAAGGGACAGAGAGATAGGCATGGGCACTTGCTCTGTCATGCTGTCTGGCCCTCCTATGCAACAGTGTGTATCAGCATCCTGACTGGGAGCCTGCTCTGTCTCGGGAGTAGGGCCAATAGGGTGCTGTGCTTCCCTACAGTTGTGTTGGGAAGGGTTCTGAGGCTCGCTTCTGGCTCAGGGCTGAACAGTGCTGTGTGCAGCGAGTGTTGTTGCCGCAGTCTGGGGACAGAAGCAGACGTAAGTGCTGCTTGTCTGTCATTCCTGAGTATACTGGTGTTGCTCATGTTCCTGCCTCCAAACAAAATTAGCTCCATGTCTTTTTGCCTGTCACTCAGAAAGCTTTGTACTCTTTTGGGATTTTTTCCCTCCTTATATAGCCTACATCATCATCAAGACCTTCACCCTAATTTACAAGGGAGAATGACAGGCTCACCTTTTTCTTGGGGGAAGAGACAGGGCACAGACCCAAGCCCCCCTCCTCTTAGTTATTCCAAGGGCCTCTCACCACTGCCAGCTTCCCAACACAGCCTTCTCCCTGCATCTGAAAAGTCTGGTGTGGAGTCTCTTTATTTCTTAAAGTGCATTGATGCTGATTTGGTTTGAGAATGTTTAAGAATCCTTCAGAATCCTTTACAGTGATGGAGCCACCCTGGGGGTGTTGCAGCTTCAGAGTCGGGGATTACTGCAGAGAAGCTAAAGCTGTGGCTGTGTCCATAACAACCCAGGCAAGGGTGCTTTGGTTGTTTGTGGAATGACTGAGCTGGGGGGTTTTGACCCAGAGAGTAAGTGGATTAGACAGCACGCACGCAGACGGATGGTGCTTGTGTTTACACCACACCCACATATTTGTCTTAACGACAACCTTCTGGAATGGAAGAATTGAGCTTGACCACTTTTATGCCCCTGATTTAACAGTTCAGCTTCAGCCTCAGGCAGGCAGCTGGGAGTGGTAGGCATGGCACGGGCTGTGGATGCAGGCATAGCTGGGTTCGGTTCTCACTTCCTTTCCTTGTGATCTCCATGACTTGCTTTCCTTATTTGGGATATGGGATCAGTGCATAATGGTGCAATTCTCATTCTGGACGTTAAAAGGGGAAACATATATGGAGTCACCTCCTGGATGCTGAGTAAATGCTGGCTCTCCCAGCTCCTTTCTTCTCCCTCAGCAGAAGGCGAGAAGTGTGGTGGGGCAGTGGCCACCTTGATTGAAGGTTGGGAAATGAGTTCCTGGGAACTCAAATAACAGTGGAGGACAAGATGCAAAGGCAGAGACAGAGCCTGAGGACATGGCAAGTTATTTGAACCCCCTGATCCAGAGACTCTGGGTGTCTAGGGAAGGCCTGGGATCCAGTCCTGCAGAAAAAATAAACTGGGCAAGAATTTAAGTCTACTGACAGAAAGAGGGAAGGCTGCCACTCTCCTGATAGCCACAGATGGACAGAAGTAAAGAGAATCAGCTTGTGTGGCAGAGCGAGCCACAACTTCCTTCTCTCCACCTTCTGTGCCAGGAGGAAAACAGCGGCTTCATCTCTTCCAGTCCAGAAGTCCAGAGGAAAGAGCACCTTCCTCCTGACCAAAGGGCAAGGCAGGCTGAGGACCTCGGAGAAGGGGATTTGCTTAGGAAGGAAGCCATTCTTTTCTATTTTCTTTTATTTTTATTTTTTGACAGGCAGAGTTAGACAGTGAGAGAGAGACAGAGAGAAAGGTCTTCCTTTTTCTGTTGGTTCACCCCGCAATGGCTGCTGCTGCCGGTGCACTGCACTGATCCGTAGCCAGGAGCCAGGTGCTTCTCCTGGTCTCTCATTCGGGTGCAGGGCCCAAGCCCCTGGGCCATCCTCCACTGCACTCCTGGGCCATAGCAGAGAGCTGGACTGGAAGAAGAGCAACCGGGACAGAATCCAGCGCCCCGACTGGGACTAGAACCCTGGATGCCAGCGCCTTAGCCTATTGAGCCGTGGCACTGGCCAGGAAGGAAGTCATTCTTAGGGCACCCAAAGCACCCAACCTCGGGCAGGTTTGTCATGGCTATTGCACCATTACCTCTTGCAGTGGCAGTGGGAAGGCTTGTGTCCCTGCTCGGAAGGAACCAAGGCCAGGGGAGTTGAGACCTCTGGGGAAGCCGGCAAGCAGATGCTGGGAAGAGTCAGTAGAGCTAAGGAAACCAGTGGTTTGGACCACCTGCCAGAGGCAACAGAGACAGATCTAGGGAACATGCCAGTT
The DNA here is from genome assembly GCF_033115175.1 of Lepus europaeus. Lineage (NCBI taxonomy): Eukaryota > Metazoa > Chordata > Mammalia > Lagomorpha > Leporidae > Lepus > Lepus europaeus. Next base: position 144,723,205 of record NC_084828.1, on the reverse strand, counting down.
CTCCTTGGAAATCTTTGAACATACCTGGGGCTTGGGGCAGCTTCGTTAGGTTTTGGATCTCCTAGAATCTGCAGCGGGCCATCTGAGCCATTGCCTGTGAAGATAAAAGACCTTACCCTTGTGTCACAGGTTGGTGATGCTCCTGTATCTGCCCTAAGCGGCCAGTTCTGCTCTGAGTTCTTGAGGCCCAGGTGGCAGCCCAGGGAGTGATTTTATTTTTCTTTTGTGGAACATGCCCTTTGCTGAACCTGCCAGGCACCTAGGACGGTGTCCTGAAAAGGACAGGGATGTACCTGCCTTGATTGTGTCTCCTAGACTTCCTTGCTGGGTCCCAACAGAGAATGTCTGAAAGCCCTATGCACATCAGACCCCAGCAGCTCAGGCTGGCCAGGGCATCCAGCACCCTGCAGGGTAGCCCAGTGGAGAGACGGGTGCAAGAGTGGCTGCAACAGGCTGGCCAGGACTCTCTGGGACATTGAAAGCTTCTGCTTTCTTCCATAGTCACTCTAGTTGTGTCTTTTAACAGTTTTTGTTTTAAAGTCTATTTTGTCTGATATGAGTATCCATTTGCATAAAATATCTTTTTCTATCCTTTCACTTTCAGTGCGTGCATCTTTATCTGTGAGGTGTGTTTACTGTAGGCAGCATTTAGATGGATGTTTTTTAATCCATTCAACCAGTCTGCATCTTTTAATTGTGGAATGTAGTCTATTTACATTCAAGGTTATTATTGGTTTGTAATGACTTGGTCATGCCATTTTCCCATAAAGGACTTGTTTTGAATCTACTTTGTTCTTTTACTAGGGCTAATAGACATCTATAGAACATTCCAATCCTACAGCAGCAGAATACCCATTCTTTTCATCAGTGCATGGAACATTCAATAAATTGAAAAAATTGAAATCATATCATATATCCTTTCTTTTTTTTTTTAAAAAAAAGATTTATTTAAAAAGCACACACACACACACAGAGGGAGAGATAGAGATTCCATCTGTTAATTCACTCCCCAAATGGCTCCAATGACTGGGCTGGGCCAGGCTGAAGCCAGGAGCCAGGAGCTTCATTCAGGTCTACCGCGTGGGTGCAGGGGCCCAAGGACTTGGGCCATCCTCTGCTGCTTTCCCAGGCGTATTAGCAGGGAGCTGGATTAGAAGTGGGACTTCTGGCAGTTGGGACTTGAACCAGCATCTATATTGGGTGTTGGCATTGTAGGCAGTGACTGAATCTACTATGTCACAATGCCAGCCCCATATTGTTTGTCTTTTCTGATCACAATGGAATGAAGCTGGAAATTAACAACAGAATAAATTCTAAAAATTATACAAACACATGGAGACTGAACACATCTTCCTGAATGCACAGTGGGCCACAGAAGAAGTTAAAAGAGAAATCAACAAATTCCTTGAAACTATTGAAAATGAGATACAACATATCAAAACTTATGAGATTCAGATAAAATAGTGTACAGAGGAAAATTTAGGAGCTGGTGTTTGCCATAATAGGTAAAGCTACTGCCTGCAATGCCAACATTTCATTTAGGCACCAATTTGTGTCCCAGCTGCTCCATTTCTGATCCAGCTCCTTTTTAATTGCCTGGGAAAAGCAGCAGAAGATGACCCAAGTGTTTGAGTCCCTGCCACCCATGTGGGAGACCTGGATGATGCTCTGGGCTCCTGATTTTGGCCTGACCCAACCCTGGCCTTTGTGGCCATCTGAGAAGTAAACCAGTGGATGGAAGATCTCTATCTTTCTCTCTCCCCTCTCTCTGTAACTCTGACTTTCAAATAAATAAATAAATCTAAAAAAGAGGAAAGTTTATAGCAGTAAGTGCCCACATCCAAAAATTGGAAAGATATAAAATAAGAAATCCAACAATGCATCTCAAGGACCTGAGAAAACAAGAACAAACCAAATCCAAAACTAGTAGAAGGAAATAAACGATAAAACTTAGAGAATAAGCAAAATACAAATATAAAAACTTATACAATTGATCAGTGAAATGAAGAGCTAGTTTTTGGGAAAAATAAACAACATTGAAAATGTCTACTTTTCAGGTTGGGCCTTTTTTCTGACAAGGAGGAAGAGCTCGGGAATGTGTTGGCCATTTTTCTTTTCGGGGAGCAAGTGAAGTGCTTTGACCCCCAAGTCATGTGTTGGTTCCCAAAGGTGTGCCATTGACCATGGGGGGACCTGTGAGCCGATGGGACCTCTCCTTCAGTTCATGGCTGCTGTGTCCTAAGATAGGTGGCTAGGTGGGAAAGACAAAGGATTGCACTCCATCTCGGACTGGGCGTGAAATCTTCCATGTGCATGTGATATTAAGGGGATGTGGGGTCATTTGAGGGATACAGCTAAAACGACCCCATGATTTGTGCTGCATTGTAACATACAGAGTGGAGGTGATTGTGTGGATCCCCTCAACAGAACGCTGTCTCCTCTTTCCAGGCATGCTTTGTACGTGGTTTCCCTGCACAGCTTCCCCTGTTGCTGATAATGGGGAGGTGCTTTAATGCATTCGTTGATGTTTTCTTTCTTGTAGATTGCTCACAAGAATCTTCCCAAGGGCCTGTTGCAATACCATTTTATGGGTGAAAAACTGAGGATGTAGGAGGTTAATGAACTTTGCGCGTTCAGTCAACTGACACTTAACAGATCTGTAGTGTCGGTTGGACATGTACCCGGCTCTGAGTACATACCCGTAGGTAAATGCACAACCGAAGCCTTCAAAAATGTATAATCCAGGGCACTTTACAGTGAGGTAGTACTGAATCAGAGGCGCCCATCAAAGTCCCTTGAGAATTTTTTAAATACCTAGTGTTCTGGGTTACCGTGAATGTCTTCTGAATTGGTCTCTGGAGTGGGTTTGGGAAACAATATTAGGAAAACAAAATCCTAGCTGGTTCTGAAGTTGTCCTGCAGGTCCAGTGGGTGGATAAATGCCTCTAAATATATATATATAAATATATATATATATATATACACATACACACACACACACATATATAAGCTATCTGCGGATGAGGGCAGAGTCTCCCAGGAACCCAAGGAAGGCCCCTCCCCAGTGCGAGGGCTCAGGGAGACTTCCTTTGTGGAAGGGGCATCATGGGTGTGGAGCTATGATTGGGTCGGGGCAAGGGCTGTGCTGGGAGAGGAAGCCACCTACATGGATTTGGAGAGGAAGCAGGGGTTCATCAGATGACCAGGGGACAGCGAGTGGCTCAGGGGCTTGGTTTCATGACCTGAGATGCCTGCAGTGGCAGTTGAGACTGAAGAAGCCACTCTCTGGCCCAGTGAGCCATGGGCCCTGGAGGAGGACTGATGTGTTGTCATTGACCTCTGTGCCCTTCCTCGTTACCGGCCACTTCTGTTACCTTCCTTGTTACTCTACTTAAGAAAGCAGATACCCTGAGGTGATGCAGTGCCAGGTGTGGAGGGTTCTGGGCCACAAGCTTGCACTTAGCTGCATAGTCCCCAGGGAGATCAAGTACAACCAGGAGCACCAGATCTCCACGTTCAAATCCCAGCCTCATCACTTAACCATCTCTACTCATCCTGGTATTGTGAGGAATGAAACTTGAGTCAGAACACATAAGCTCTTGGAGCAAGGCCTGGTACCCAGGAACCTCATTGCCTGTTAGTCACTATTGCTATTGCTGCTCCTCCTGGGCTTTCCGTGTGACAGACAGCACAGTTTTGGAAACAAGCTACTTCAACAACGCAGATCTTATTAACTCCACAGGGAAACCTGGGGAGTAGGGAGGAGGATCTGAGTGAAACCTGCTCAGCTTCTCTGGGGAGAGCCTTCAGCGACTCCCACCACTGGACCCACATGGAGCCTGGGGACCTGGGTTACCTTTAGGACGCTGTTTTCCCAAGCACCCACTTCCCTGCCAGGCCGGGGCTATCTGAGGCTTTTCAGAAGACCCAGGCAAGGCCTTCCCAATTTTGTATTGCCCTTAACATCAACCCCAAGTTTTCTAACACTTGTTAGTGCATACACGGATAATCAGACTTATAGATTCTCCTCTCTGGTTGGGATCAAATGATATCAAGGAGAACACAAAAATTAACCAAGCTTTCCAGTCTCATCCAAAGCCATCTGTGTTTTTTTCTGCATGTGGAACTGGATCTTCCTTATGAAGGCTTAGTCTGTGCTGTTGCTCTAGTTTTGAAAAAGTGCTCTTTCCAAGCTGACTTGGAAGGCCTAGGCTGACTCCCCAACCTGTAATAAAGTGTACATATGAAGATAGCAGTGTTGTTATACAATTTAATTAGTACATCATTCAGACATTTGGACCAATGCCTGCTTCTTTTTTTTTGCATGTTCATTTAGCTTTTAGTCTAACTCCCACGTGAAATAAACAAAAAGGCTAATTGCTTTTGAATTTTAGCACTGGGTGAAATACCTGAACTCATTATGTGAATCGTATTTTATAGGTGGATTAAGGGTTCTATTGGTAAATGAAAAATTCCAAGATGACAGCTGTAATACTTAAAGCGAGGCAATTGAAAGGTCTGGGCTCCCAAAGGCCACATATGAACCCATCTGACGTGCTGCTAGTTTTCATAGCAGCACAAAACGTTTGCACACGGATGAGAACATGGTCTCAGGATGGGGAGAGTTCCTGTCTCCTGTTAAACCGTGATGTGCTGGTGAATGTTAAAGAACCAGCTCTGCAGGGAAAGAGAAAGAGCCCCAGTGTGTAGTGTTCACTGACTTCTAAGGTGTAAATATTACCATTTTGGCTACTTTCTTTTGATTTTAGGTTATATATCTACCTATCTACTTATTTGAGAGGGAGGGAATGACAGAGAGAGAGAGAGAAAAAGAGAGAGAGAATACTCCCCTTTGCTGGTTCACTCCCCAAATACAGGCAATGGCTAGGGCAGGTTGGGACAAAGTTGGTTCCAGGAACATGATCCGAGTGTCCCATGTGGGTGGCAGGAACTCAGCTAAGGAGCCAGCACTGTTGTCTCCAGGGTCTGCACTAGTGGGAATCTGGAGTCAGGGGCCGGAGCTGGGTGTCAAAGCCAGGTACTCTGATGTGAGACGTGGGTCCCTGAACTGGTGTTTTACCCTCCTGGCCAAATGCCTGCCCTCATCACGGCTCATTTCAAATTACTAATGCCATCAACTTCCATTCCCACTTGAGCTGGCTCTAGAACAACTTTGCCTCCTGGCTCATGGTGCATGGTAGAGTTTGGCCTGGGCAAGAGCCTAGAGTGGTTTTTCCAGGAGTTTCTGTGTAGTGTGTGTGTGTGTGTAGGGGGTATGGGGTGGGAGGCAGCACAGCCGCTGCCTTACTCTGGGCACGTTAGGTGCAGCAATAGGAGATGTCCTCCTCCAACTTCCTTGTAAATCAGGAAGACAGAGGAAGGGGTTTGCTTCTGTCTTGCATTGTCAAGTATGCTTGAAGTGGCATGGTATAGGGTATATGTGTGGCCTCTGCTGTCAGCTGCCGCCTGCTTTCCACACCCATGGCTTTTACAAATTTCTGTAACTGGTTTTGAAAGCATTTGGCATTCTGCATGCTTCTCAGTGAATAGCAGTAGTTTTGATTTTTTTTTTTTTGACAGGCAGAGTTAGACAGTGAGAGAGAGAGAGAGACAGAGAGAAAGGTCTTCCTTCCATTGGTTCACCTCCCCAAATGGCCACTATGGCTGGCGCACTGTGCCAATCCAAAGCCAGGAGCCAGGAGCTCCCTCGGGGTCTCCCATGGGGGTGCAGGGACCAAGCACCTGGGCCATCCTCCACTGCCTTCCCGGGCCACAGCAGAGAGCTGGACTGGAAGAGGAGCAACCGGGACAGAATCCGGCCCCCCAACTGGGGCTAGAACCTGGGGTGCCAGCACCGCAGGTGGAGGATTAGCCTAGTGAGCTGTGGCGCTGGCCAAGTAGTTATGATCTTTAGACTGAGCTAGTACTCAACTCATGAGAGCAAGTGGAACTTACCTCTATCTGATGCTCATTGCCAAGTGTTCTGCTTGATGTTGGATCATAGAGAAAAATTCAGGCTGAGGCCCTGCCTTTGAGGGCCTGCAACCTACAGATCTCTGTGGAATGTGGTCTGGAATTAGTTATAAAACCTTAACCCTCTCATTCCCCATGATGGTAGTGGCATGATTGTTGTGTTCCAATCAGAGTTTGGGTTCCAGCTGCTTGGCATCAGATATGCAGGCTACTGGGGGCAAATGAGTTTCTCTGGTGGTCCTCCAGGCCTGGGAGGTCCTCCAGGAGGCTAGAAGTTTAAGTCTGTTAAGCCAGGACTCTCACCTAGCAGCTCCTCTAATGATTGCAGTGTTTTAATGAAGTGTGATGTGGGGACAGGGCAGGGGGTTCCACCTAAAGTCCAGAAGAGAGTTTGTGACAATGATAATAATTAATAGGAATATATCCCTCAGTCTGTACCAGGTATTGTGCTCGATAATTTAAGCCACTGTCATGTTTCATTCTCAAAAAAGCCATCTGACTTGAAGCTTCTTGCCTGAGATCAGAGTTGGTGCTGGGTTGCAGATCTAGGTGGTTTGACTCCCAGGTCTGAACCATTTACCTTTGTGTTCTATGCTGTCTCCCTAAGCCTGGGAATGAACATTCTGACTCATATTCCCGATGGGCACTGCACATGGACAAACCTGGTACATCCTCTGGTCCTTCCTCCAGCTTTCCTATCGACTGCCCCAGAGAGCCTGGCCCTGCTCAAGGAGGGAGTTCAGGTAACCGCGCCTCCACCCTATCTGTCCTGCCAGGACAGTTAAGTTCCATAACCTCCTCCCACTCCCAAGTATTGCACTGATGCCGTGTGCCTCCCATCCGTTTCCCAAAGGGATCGATGAATTTAGAGTTCAGGAACTCCCGGGAGCCAGGACTGCCCAGGATTGAACTGGCTCAAGGCTCAAGTGGAGGGTTTTCTTACCAAATACCCAGCTGATTAGTGAAGCCTTACAGAAGTTACACTGCTGGGGAGAAACCTAAAACTTCCATGAAGGAGAAGAACAAATTTCAGGTAATGATTGGTTTATATTCTGGAAGCATGCTGGCTTTGGTAGAGGTCAGAGAATACCTGGGCGACTGAGAGGCAGCCACTGTGGAGTTGATCTGGTATCTAGCGGAGAACTGAGCACTTGTCTCTGGAAGCCCTGTGGAGTGTTAGCCGCCTGCAGGAAGGTTGAGCAGAGGGCGTGGGAGGAGCAAGGTCAGGGTGCAGAGCTCAGGTCTCCTGGCTCTCACAGAACCTGGACATCTGATCCCTGGGATATGGCAGTCCCATGTCTCATAACTCTGCATATTTGAGTGGACATGTGCTTCCATTACTCTTGGGTCCCTACCTGGAAGTGCAATGACTCTGAGAAACTGCCAAACCTTCCCCAAAGTGGTTGAACTGTTTTACCTTCTCACTGTCATTGTCATTTCTCATTCCAATCGCTCCACACCCTCCCCAGCACTTGCTGTGCTCAGTCATTTTAATTTCAGAGATTCTAATATGTGGTATTTCATTGTCATTTAATTTAAATAGCCAATAATGTGAATTTTATTTCCATGTGCTTATTTGTCATCTGTTTACCTTCACTGGTGAAGTGCCTCTTCAAATCTTTTGACCATTTTTATAAAGTTTTAAAGAAATATTTATTTTTAAAATTTATTTGAAAGTTGTGTGTGAGGAAAGAGAGAGAGAAGAGAAGAGGAGAGTAGAAGAAAGAGAGAGATATCTTCCCTATCGACTGGTTTACTCCCCAAATGCCTGCAAAGCCAGGCCTGGGCCTGACTGAAGCTAAGTGCCTGGACTGATTCTGGGTGTCCCACTTGGGTGGTAGAGACCCAACTACTTGAGCCATCACCTTCTGCCTCCAATGGTGCGTATTAGTAGGAATCTGGAATTGAAGGTGGAACTGGGATTTGAACCCAGGGACTCTGTCCAATAAGGAATGTGGGAATCTGCTGTGCCAAATTCATGCCCCTGCCAATTTTTAAATTTGGTTGTTTTCTTATTACTGAAATTTAAGTTTTCTTTGTTTCTACAAGTCCTTTTCTTTGTATACAAGTCCTTTATCAGTTATGTGCTTTGCAAATATCTTTTCTCTGTGGCTTGTGTTCTTTTTTCTCTCAACTGTCTTTTGAAGAGCAGTTTACTTTTGATGAAGCTCAGTGAAATTCACTGAATTTTTAAAAAAGATTTATTTATTTCATTTGAAAGAGCTAGAGAGGGAGAGAGAAAGAGAGAGAGAGAGAGAGAATCTTCTGTCCACTGTTCACTTCCCCGACAGTCGCAATGGACAGTGGCCTGGCTGAAGCCAAGTGCCAGGGGCTTCATTCAGGTCTCCCACATGGGTGCCAAGGGGCCCAACCATTTTCTGCTGCTTTCCTGGGCCATTAACAGGGAGTTGGATCAGAAGTGGAGCAGCCGGTACTCAAATCAGCACTCGTATGGGATGCTGGTGTCACAGGCAGTGGCTTTGCCTGATGTGCCACAATGCTGGCCCTGCAGTGAAGTTTTTGACAGAATTAGAATAAACGCTGCCATATTACAATGAAAGGGACAGAATCAGCACAAAAGGAAAAGAGGCAAGGGGCCCTCAAAATCTACTGGAAGGGACCAGGCTGAGAACACTTCATCAGCCGCAAAGACACGCTGTTTTTCATGAATAAGGAGGATGACTGAGAAAGCAGAACCAAGAGCCCAAAGCACCAGGCCAAGAACCATGGAGAATCAGCATGAGCGCTGCCACATTTGGTTTTATAATTTTATAATTGCTGTGGATTAGTTAGTTACTCCTCTGTGCCTCCTGAACTTCCCCCTCGTGAACAGGAACGCCCATAGAAAGTTATGCTAAGCCAGCCCCATTGCTGTATGTTGGGTATGTGTGCGTAGGGAACTTGTCCCTTCAATGTGCAGACCTGTAGATCAAGAAAAACTCTACTTGAGGAGCTTTGCTCAAGGAATTCCACACGTGCATTTGACTTAGGTGGTGAGAGTCTGGACTTCTGACCAGTACTGTAATGGGCAGAGACTTGTGAGTTCCTGGGAGAGTGCGTATTTTTCACATGGGTGAGATTCATGAATCACTGGGTAGAGAGGCAGGGTGTGATCATCTCTAAAATGGCCCACAATGACCTATGAGGCTTAGTGTTTTTGCTCTTGTAATATCCTCTCTCCTTGAGAGCCAGTGTCCATGTGGGATGCGCCACAGCACCAGCCCCAGAAATGTTTTTCTCCCTTCCTATTCTTTCCCCCTCCCCCCTCTTTAATGGACTCTCTCCTTCCTCATCCACTCCTCTGCTCTCATTTCTGTTGTCCTGTTTACTATGGCATCCTAGCCAATGAAGAGACTGTGGGCGTATTTTTGTTTTAAACCAGCAGTATTATATATTTTACAACTATTAAATTAGTGTTTTATACATTCTAATACCTGTCATAGAAAGAGATACAGAAGGATCTGTCATCTGGTGGTTCAGTTCCCAAATGCCTAAAAAGCCTGGGCTGGAACAGGTCAGGCCAGAAGCCAAGAACTCAATCCAGGTCGCCCATGTGGGTGTCAGGGACCCAAGAACTCGAGTCATCATCAGCTGCTCCTAAAGTTCACATTAGCAGGAAGCTGAAATTGGAAGCAGAACACAGGCATGAACACAGGCACCCTGATCTGGGATACAGATATCACAAACAGCATAGCTATTGCTCCAAACACTTACCCTGACACTTTTTAAACAAGTGGTTGTGCAGTCATTATTAGGTGATCATAATGGAACTTCCCACATTGAGAGAATATGCTGGAATCCAGGAATTCCCAGTCTCCTGAGTCTGAAGGGCTCTCTGATGCTGTGAGAGGAGAAGGGGCTGGGGCCAGGCTGTTTCCAGGGCTCCCCCCAGGGTCTGACAGTGTGCACAAGCCATGTTCCAGCTGACATCCAACTGCATCTCCCACAGCCTTTGGGGTCCAGCAGCCTGGATGATGAGCTACCACTTTGCCCAGTTTAACACCTAATCCCCAGATTGGTCTTTCTATCACCAGTGCCTCCCTGTGGTCCCTTTCTTTATTCACTCAAAGTCCAAATGGAGCGGCTTTTACTGGGTTACCCTAGATCAGGTGTCTGGTGGTTCCTTGTACAGTTTCCTATCACTTTCTGGATAGAAGATCATCTTCTTAGCAGCACATCTGAGGCCGTGTTGGCCCTGGACCTCGCTGTGTCTCCAACCTCACCTGTTTCCCCTCATCCTGTGTCTCAGCCAGATCAACTACAGGGTCATATTTTTATTTTTTTTTAAAGATTTTATTTACTTATTTGAGAGAGAGAGTTACAGACAGTGAGAGGGGAAGACAAAGAGAGAGGTCTTCCTTCCATTGGTTCACTCCCCAGATGGCCGCAAAGGCTGGAACTGCTCTGATCTGAAGCCAGGAACCAGGTGCTTCCTCCTGGTCTCCCACGTGGGTGCAGGGCCCAAGGACTTGGGCCTTCTTTTACTGCATTCCCAGGCCACAGCATAGAGCTGGATTGGAAGAGGAGCAGCTGGGACTAGAACCAGTGCCCATATGGGATGCTGGCGCTGCAGGCGGAGGATTAACCCTACTGCGCCATGGCGCCGGCCCAGCTACAGAGTCATAGAACTCAGGCTGCTTAGTTCCTTGGCCTTCTGGGGACTTCTCATCTTCAACATGTCCAAGATGAATCCCTCTATTCCCTGAGCTGAGGTGCGTTGGCTAACCCCTTCTTTGGTGGAGACAGATTTCCACAGCAACAGTGACCATGTAGTTTAATTAATAAACAATTTCATTAAAATATAGGCACCTCTTTCTGTAAACTGTCAGCTCCAGTGGAAGGCTATATCTCATTTGCCTTGCTATCTCCAGTACCTAGCACAACACCTGAACCATAGTGGAGCTTGGAAAATATTTGTTGGGTGAATGGATGACACAGAGAAATAGTGCTGCTGATAGTTCATACTGGAAAGAAACCACTATGATGACGTCCTGTGTCTTGGCAGCTTTCCCTATACAGCCATGCACATCTGACGAAACCCAGAGGATGGTCTTCTTCCCATTCACGCATTCACCGTATGTAAATTTTACCTTAAAAAGTCCTCTAAATAAATCTTGAGCTCTAGTTAGTAATAAAAACGATGAAGTGTTTAGGGATGAAGCATGCTAATACCTGCAATTTACCTTGAAAGGCACCAAAAAATAAGATGGATTGATGAATGGATAGAGGACAGAGAGCAATTACAGCAAACTGCTAACTGTGGGATCTAGGTAGTCAGTATACAGGTGCCCACTCCTCAGTTCCTCACCTTTTCTATATGTTTGAACATGTTCACAATAAAATGTTGGCAAATAAGAAAGAAATCACTAAGCGATGGCCTTCCTGCTCATAGAGCTGAGCAACTCAGGATTCTGTTCTGGAAAAATAGTGTATATACAGATAGCTCAGGGACAGGTGTTTGGCACAGTGGTTAGGTTGCTATTTGGAACACTGACATTCCATATTGGAGTGCCCGGTTTGAGTCCTGCCTGCTCCAATTCTCATCCAGCTTCCTGGTAACGCACGCACCTGGGAGGCTGCAGATGACAGCTCCGATACTTGGGTCTCTGTCAGGTGGTATTCTTGGCTTCTGACTTCAGCCTGGCCCAGCACTGGCTGTTGTAGGCATTTAGAGAGTGAACCAGAGAATGGAAGATCTCCTTCTGCTCCTGCTTCCGCCTTTCAAAAAAAAGAAAGAAAGAAAGAAAAAGAAAGAAAAAGGGGCGGCTCGAATCTCAAATTCTAAAAGGTTAATCGACCACTTGATCCAGAGCAGTTCTAGAATTCCCTGTGCTCACCTATCCCTCAGCACCTGAAACTCCCCTCAGTCTCCTGCCGCGCAAGGTTGCTCTCTGCTGCTCAGGGGATCTTGAGCTGCCATCTCCCTCCTTCCCCTGTCTCTGCCTTCTGGGTGAGGAGCAGCCCCTGGGAGGGTGTGGGCATGCCCTATTCCCTCCCTAAGACAGCTCCTTGGTTCTTTGTTCTCAATTTTTCCTTGAAAATCTATTAGTGGTTATTGTCCTCTGTCTTCTCAGAGGCTCAAGGAGGGGAAGGGAATTGGGACAAAATACTTAAAGCCCTGGAGAGGAGTGACAAAGGGTGAAGCTGGACATTCCACGTGAAAACTGTTTACTAGAGGGAGTGAGTCACTGTTCCCTCTCAAAAACACAGGTGAAGAAACTGAAAACAGCAAATGTTTTCTTTGGAAGAGGCATATGGTTTCTTTTATCATCATTTTTCGTCCTCATATTTTATTATTGGCAGAAAATACTGCTATAAAAAATAAGGAGTATCCACATCTCCTCCCTTTAAAAACATGAAATACATGCATTTGGCTGTCTTTGGGCAGCAATATTTAGGAAAAAAAAAATTAGGTGGCAACAGAATGCATCCTTCCATCCCTATAAACCCCAAGTAAGCACTCTTTCAGCTTCTAGTCAGTATTTAATCAGCATACCATAACTTTTATGGGGCTGGAATAAAATACTTTGAGACACTAAATTTCAAGTGTTGCTGTAAACTTTGGTCATCTGAGTTTGATTTACATATGATGGTCCCATCCACTGAGATGACGGGCATAATGACGATTGTGGTGTTGATCATCTGGGAAAACACACACAGACACGCTTTGTGTCTTTAGCATATTGGGTAGGAAGTTAGTAGCAAAGATGAGTTACAACTTTTATCGATCAAAACAAGCAAAGTTCACATGAATTTCAAGGTAACTTCATTGAATCAGCCAGGAAGCTCCTATATGAAAGTAACACATGAGCTTAAATGATACGGAAAATTGCTTAATTCATGCAACTGAAAAGTTTAGGCATAGGGAAGGCCTCACTCAGTGGTTCCTGATGTCAATCATGCTTTGCAATTCTCCATATTTTGGCTTCACCTTCATGACTGAAAAATGTCTGTAGTTTCTTTTTTTAATTAATTAATTAATTAACTTCCCCTCCAAAGAAACCTTTTATTTAAGGAGTACAAACTTTGTGCATTTTATAAGTACAATTTAGGAATATAGTGATTCTTCCCACCGTACTCGCTCTCCCACCCACATTCCCACCCCTCCTCCTCCCTCTCCCATTCCCAGTCCCATTCTTCACTAAGATCCATTTTTTTTTTTTTTTGACAGGCAGAGTGGACAGTGAGAGAGAGAGAGACAGAGAGAAAGGTCTTCCTTTGCCGTTGGTTCACCCTCCAATGGCCACCGCGGCTGGCGCACTGCGGCTGGTGCACTGCGCCAATCCGAAGGCAAGAGCCAGGTGCTTATCCTGGTCTCCCATGGGGTGCAGGGCCCAAGCACTTGGGCCATCCTCCACTGCACTCCTGGCCACAGCAGAGAGCTGGCCTGGAAGAGGGGCAACCGGGACAGATTCTGGCGCCCTGACCGGGACTAGAACCCGGGGTGCCGGCGCTGCTAGGCGGAGGATTAGCCTGTTGAGCCATGGCGCCGGCCCAAGATCCATTTTTAATTAACTTTATACACAGAAGGCCAACTCTGTACTAAGTAAAGATTTCAACAATTTGCATGGAAAACAAAACAAAACAAAAACCTGTTCCTCAACAGTTGAGATAAGGGCTGTTCAAAGTCATTGCATCTTGAAGTTAATTTCACTTCTCTCTCTTTTTTTTTTTTTTTGAAACTTATTACCTTTTTAAAAATATTTATTTATTTATTTGAAAGGCAGAGTTACAGAGAGGCAGAAGGAGAGGGAGTGAGGGGGGAGAGAGAGAGAGGAAGAGAGAGAGAGAGAGAGAGAGAGAGAGAGAGGTCTCCCATCCTCTGGTTCACTCTCCAAATGGCTGCAACACATGGAGCTGAACTGATCTGAAGCCAGGAGCTGGGATCTTCTTCTGGGTCTCCCACGTGGGTGTAGGGGCCCAAGCACTTGGGCCATCTTCTACTGCTTTTGCAGGCCACAGCAGAGAGCTGGATTGGAAGTAGAGCAGCCGGGACTTGAACTAGTGCCCATATGGGATGCTGACACTAGGAGGCAGTTTTACCCACTACACCACAGCGTCAGCTCCCAAAACTTAGTTAACTTTAAAGAAGCATCCAAGAATGATGCATCTTTTTTGAGCACTTAGACATAATTATAATACAACTCTTTGAGGACAAAGGTCCTGCATGAGAAGTTAGTGCATAGTGACTCTGTTGTTTATTTAACAATTAACTCCTATATATGACGTCACTGATCAACCAAGGCTCTTGACATGAGCTGCCTAGGCTTTGGAAGCCGTTTGAATCCACAAACTCTGTCAGCATTTAGACAAGGTCGTAAACAAAGTGGAAGTTCTCTCCTCCCTTAAGAGAAAAGTACTTGTCTGTAGGAGTTTTAGACTTCCTATTTCTAGAGTAGGAGAGAATTGCCCAGAAATTCTAACAAAATCTTGAGATTATTTTGACTGGGTTCCCCACGGTCGGATGACCTACCTGGAAAATGAGTCACCGTGGCTTGGTGGATGGACTCTGCTGATTTGTTTAGCCCAAGTCGTGTGCTCCACCCCTGGAGTAAGAGAGTGGTTAGCTTACATGAATTCCTATATGGATTCCCACATGGAAATGGTGGCTTATAGAGAAGGTGAAAGGGTGCTTGGGGGAAGTTTCTACAAATTCCCATTACAAATCATCAAATTCCTTCCCGTGACTTCATTGAAATCAAATTTCCATAATGAAAACCAAAAGATAAAGACCAGACATCATGCTTCCTTTCTAAGAAAGGCCAAAAGTCAAATATACTAAAGTATGAAAGAAAAAAGACTTACTGGAAACAGGTAGTTTTTTTTTATCCAAATTCAGTAGATCGACACTTTTTGATTTCTATTTTGCTTACCCGAATGACAAGTTCTATCTGTATTCTACCTTCGCCTATGTGCTTGGCAGTAACAAGTTCACAGGTCATTGCAGATAGAGAGGAGTAATTGCAGGAATGGGGAGTGGCATATAAGCAGGGGGAGGAGCATTTCACGTGTGTTAAGTACAGTGGGGGAGAAGTAACTTACAGAGTGCCAGTGACAGACATTAGCTAGGCAGCTATAAGTGCCATGTTTTTGCATCTTCTCCTTTTTAAACAGAGAAAATATTGAAATGAAAGAGAAAGAAATGTGCTATCAATGTTAAAAATGTTTAAGGAAAAGATATTGGGGAAAAATACCCTTCCCAGGGAAAGATGGAGTCAAGCTTAGTACCAGACTCAAAAAATGTGTTGAGTTTGGAATCCAACATTAATTGTGGGATTTCCCATTTTTTGTGTGCTATAACTGCGTAGAAAGTCCAGGTAAATGTTGCTGAAAGATCAATGGGGTGGAAGCCAGGAGAATTAAGACAAGCTTGCTTGAAGCACTGCCACATGTGTGCTCTTGAACAGGTGCCTTAACCTCTTAAAGAAGGATACTCATTGATGAAGTCTAACTGAATAGATAGCCAATGAGTTGATTCCCTTTCTCTCTCTCTCCCTCCCTCCCTCTCTCCCTCTCTCCCTCTCTCATCTATATCTATCTGCCTGTTTATGTATCTATCTGTGTATCATCTAGATTCCTTACTGGGTTTTCAAGAGTTGAACATAAATCTAGAAACCTATAATATAAAATAGTAAAGTATAACTTGAAAAATTTGGAGGGGGAAAGATATAACTTGGAAACATAATGTAGTTATGTGGGTCAGAAGACCCAACTCACAGCTCAATAGCTTTGGTTGTGAGCTTTCTGGCAGGTAAAGGAGAAAAAACAAACAAACAAACAAACAAACAAAAAAAAAAAAACCAGAAAATCACCTGGCTTTTATGTAACATCTGTGAGCATTACAAATACCTGTACTAGTTCCTTGGTGGTGGTGGTGTGACCAAAATTTTTCTATAAATAGGTTCTAAAAGGAAATTCCTCATGGGGAGTATGGAAGAGTAGAAGGGAGGAGTGTTGGGTGGAAGCGCTTTGCAGGTCAATGCAATGAAAGACAAGAGCTGAAGGGCAGTGTAAAGCTGTATTTGTATAAAACTTAGCTAAGTTCAGAAAGTAGGAGCACTTTAAACAGATAGTAACATGAGGCAGCCATGGGCTGACATCACAGGGAATAAATTTTTCTAGAGAGATTCCCATGTTGGAACAATGGCTTGGGTTCTGGAGCTGCTTGTGGTGAAATGATTGACAAAATGAGGAATGCCCCTGGCTGCTGGTCAGCACATCTGTCTATGTGGACAAGGCTGGGAGAACACACCTTCACCCACCCTTTTGCACAGTCTACTTAAAATTGCATCTGCCAGAAGCAGTCCTATGTGGCAGGCCTGGCGTTGGGACCTTGGCTGCCTCATCACAGCCAGACTGGACTCAGAAGGTGGAATGGGGGAGGCTGTCTGGTCAAAGTTGCTTTCTGGAGTGGGGCATGACAAACTGACTTTTTTTTTAAAGATTTATTTATTTGAAAGTCAGAGTTAATACAGAGAGAGGAGAGGCAGAGAGAGAGGTCTTCCATCCAATGGTTCACTCCCCAGTTGGCTGCAACAGCTGAGCTGATCCAAAGCCAGGAGCCAGGAGCTTCCCCTGGGTCTCCCATATGGGTGCAGGGTCTCAAGGTCTTGGGCCATCTTCCACTGCTTTCCCAGGCCATAGCAGAGAGCTAGATTGGAAGTGGAGCAGCCGGGACTCAAACTGGCGCCCATATGGGATGCTGGCCCTGCAGGTGGCGACTTTACCCGCTTCATCATAGTGCCAGCCCCCAAACTGGTTCTTTGAAGCAGTTTCGAAGCAGAACTGGTTTCTGGGAGCAGCTGTGTAACACGAGTGAGAAGTCATCCTTACAGGCTTCCCTCCCATGCTGTCCCCACCGGGAGTGAGTGAGAAAACGGCTTCCTCAGGGGGTGTCTGGGGACCCTGAGTCACGCTTTGGGTGGTTGTAGGAGCAGTACTTCCTGGGCAAGCACATGGACTGCAGATGTGGTTGGTGACCTCCATGGGGATGTGGCTCTCAGCAGGCCTATCAGAGAAGCATGGCCATACCATTCCTTCTCCAATGTTGGCTAAATGATCGATCGTGGCTAGATGGGGTTAGACTTATTAAGGGAGCTAGCAGAGTCTCTCCTAACAGCTTTAATTTACCTCTGCATCAATGAAGCTGACTTTGGAGTTGACAATACAGAATACAGCTTATGGTTCTGCATTATTTGCAGTAATCTGTACAAGGGATGTCCCAGTTCTAACCCCACTCTCTTGGGAGAGTCCTAAGAAGGAGATATAAAGAGACAATGTAACATTCAAGGGGAGGATGAAAGTTGAAATAGCTATAACTAAAATTGTCTGATTTTTATTCAGATGCATTATATTACAAAGAAATAGCTACAAACTAACAGATATCCAAATATTATCATCATGGGTAGAGTAATGGAGTGAGAAAAACAGAGCAGACTCATTACATATGTTAGAAAATAGTAGTAGAGTTATATAGTACAGTGTGCTACTATTGCATCAAGGAGCAGACCTACAAGTTGCGTAATTCTGGCATACAATCATGTGACTTCCAGTTGCCATTGCATCTTTTGTATACATTTGATCTCCTCAGATTGCAAGTTTGTTGAGGACAGGAGCAGTGTTAAAAGCAAGTTGGATTTTATTATTTCCTTATATGTCCCTTAGACTGAATTTATGCACAATTGAGTCCCAATTTTCATATGTACCAAGTGGGATTTTCAATAATGTTGTCATTCTTCCATTAATTTTATCTCAAAATTAATTTTGTGTATGTTAATCTTTTAAATTATGAAAATGCTGGTTTTTCTTCAGAAATATTATGTATTATTAATTTATTATTGATTGGAAGAGGGAAAACTTTTGTCCATAGGTAGAAAGAACAAATTCAAAATTGAAAAGGTGCAACCGTATCTTGGTTAGCAATTATATTAGAATTGGGGCAGCCGTATAAAAATTAATCACATAGAAAAGTTTAACAATAATCAGTTTCCATTTCTTCCAAGTGGCAGATATTTTATGTGCAATATTTCATTTCATACAACTTGTAATAGGATATATTTCCATATTTGTTTTAAAATATGGAAATAAATTTGGGCAGATTAATAGCTTGTGTTGAAATTCAGGTCCAGTTCTGAGAGCTACCACCATCTAGGAGTCACCTCACCTCCCATTTACACCGTGAGAAGGCATGTGGGAGTGTTGGTGTCTCCTGGCCTGAGGTCTTGCCTGGATCAGTCAGAACAGGCCAGTCCTCACTGTGGTGAAGATCGTGGTGACAATCGCCTTCCACATCTCAGAGGCTGAACACAAGTCAGCACCCATTTTTGCTCACGCTCCGTATCAGTTCTGCTTCATGGTGTCCTTATTTTAGGGCCGCCTTCTCTGGAGGGTACCAATCTTCGGGCAGGAGGAAGGGACAACATGGAGAATGTACATGGGGAAGGCACACTGGCTCTTAATGTTCATGTTTCATTGACCCAAGCCGGTCATTTGGCCACACTACACTCCCCAGTGCTAGGGAAGCATCATCCCACTGTGTGCCTGGGAGCAGAGTCCCCCAGATCTCTCTCTTCTTCCCAAATTGCCTTCTGGGTGAGACATGCATGCACAATCAAGCCTCTTCAGGTGTGATGGGCGTTTAGCCTCGTAGTTAAGTTGTGGGCTAAGAAAGCCACATACCATATCAGAGTACCTGGATTTGACATCCTTCTCTGGCTGCTGATTGCAGCTTCCTGCTAATGCAGACCCTGGGAGCTGGGGGCAGGGCAGGGGGCAGTGCTGATGGCTCAAGTGATTAGGTTCCTGCCACTCATGTGGGAGACCTGGGTTGAGTTCCTACCTTCTGACTTTGGCTCGGTCCAGCCCCGGCCTGTGTGGACATTTTGGGAGTGCCCAGCGTGTGTGGTCTCTCTTTGTCTTTCTCTGCATCTCAAACAAAAACACAAACAAGAAACAAACCAACAAATAAACCTCTTCATGTATATTGTGACCTTGGGTAGTACATTTAGTTGTATGGCTTTGAGCAAATTATCTAATAATTCTATATAATAACACAACAGAGTTGTTGTGAAGATTAAATGCGAAAACTATCTCTTTTCTCTGGAAAAAAAAAAAACAGAACCGAGGACACACTGTATATATAATTTTACATTCTGCTTTTAAAGTTAATGTTATTGCATAAACATTTCCTCAAGTTATTATAAAGTCCTTGTAGGTATTCTTATTATAGTAGAATAATATTACAGGACACATTCTAAAAAAGGGTATACATTTCTATATAAAAGGACATTTTGCATTTGTAAGATGTTCCCAATTTTCAGTGGCTCCTTATCATCCAAATAGGTGCCACTTCATTAAAGGAAGAAATGGGAGCCCAGGACAGAATTGCCCCCAACCGCTCCCCGGTGAGATGAATCGAAGTTCCCACTGAGGAAGACAGGCTCCGGCACACACTCGCTTCTCCAAGTCAAGATTGCAGAGGACCTCTCCCCAAAGAACGTGGAGTGCTCAGCACTGTTTGTAGGTCAAGGAGAAAGCCCTAAGGTAGGTGTAAAAAAAATTGTATTCACCAAAGGAAACAGATAAATTGAAACTACTGCATAGAAAATACTTGGTCACTGCAGCTTAAATATTAGTGGCCTGGTAAGGAATACAGGGAAGACAGTAATCCTGAAAAAGTTCAGAAGATCCTGAATATAAGGGAAGAAATTAGCACACTTCAGTTTCCTGGCCATGGCTGACATGAAGGGCTGCCTGTCTGGAAACCTATGAGAGCCCGTTCCTTAAAAACACAATATTTATCAATGCAATTTTTTTCAAAAGATTTGTTTATTTATTTGAAAGGCAAAGTTAGAGAGAAAGGAAGAGAGGGAGAGAAAGAGACTGAGATCTTCCATCTGCTGGTTCACTCTCCAAATGGCCTCAGTGGTCAAGGCTGAGTCAGGCCTCAGCCAGGAGCTTAGAACTCCACCTGGTCTCCCACATGGCTGGCAGGGGCCCAAGCACTCGGACCATCTTCTGCTGCCTTCCCAGGTGCATTATAGGGAGCTGAATTGGAAGTGGAGCAGCTGAGACAGGAAACTAGTGCTCCTATGCGGTGTTTGCATTGGCGGCGGCTTAACCTGCTGTGCCACAACACCAGCCTCCCATCTTCTTTTTGTAGTATATTTTTCCGGTCTTAACTGTCCCCTGCCCCTAATCTTTAACATGGAAGAAATCTTGGAGCTAGAGGGGGTATAAAAAACTTTCCATTTGCTTATTTATTTTACTCACTCACTCATGAAGGTTTAGTGACAGGTGGTCTGGTGAGGGAGGCCGAGGCTCAGCCCTGGCCTTTGATGCTCACCGTGCACAGATGACATACAGGCACCCGACCTGCTCCACAGTGCCTGGTGTACTCCTGGGCACTGTGAGGACCCAGGCAAGGGACACCGTGACCGGCTGGGCAGGCAAGGCTCCCAAGGAGGTGGCAGTGAGGCTGAGACTTGAAGACCAGAAGTTGTGAGCATTCCCTATGACAGGCCCAGCAGCCAGTGGGAGATCCCACACCTGGGCTTAATTGAGTATTGTGGAGTACCTTGAGCTGGCCCAGGGTGGGGACTGAGTTGGGGAACAGGTTTTTTTTTTTTTAATTTTTAATTTTTTTGAAATAGATTTCTAACACTCTAACACATATTCCCATGGTCTTTTATTATTATTATTATTATTTGACAGATAGAGTTAGACAGTGTGAGAGAGAGACAGAGAGAAAGGTTTTCCTTTCATTGATTCAGCCCTCAAATGGCCACTACAGCTGGAACTACACCAATCCGAAGCCAGGAGCCAGGTGCCTCCTCCTGGTTTCCCATGCGGGTGCAGGGCCCAAGCACTTGGGCCATCCTCTACTGCCTTCCTGGGCCAAGCAGGGAGCTGGAATGGATGAGGAACAACCGGGACTAGAACCCGGTGCCCATATGGGATGCCAGTGCCTCAGGCAGAGGATTAACCAAGTGAGCCACGGTGCCGGCCCCTGAGCAGGTGGTTTTAACCATTAGCTCCAATGACACGGCAATTAGGACCGATAGTATTTTCAAGGGTCTTCAGAATGTTCCCCATTTGAAATTGAAACAAACAAACAAAATAGCCTAATCACAACTAATGATTATTTTATATAATTTATATATAATTATACATTTATGCAAAACTTATACAAAACTACACACTTGTACATGGTATGTATAGTTTGTCATGATGTTCTGCAGTCTTGCACATGCTGGGCACAATGAGGAAGCTGTGTTGTAAGCCATTGGCCTGCTGCCAAAAACCAGAAGCAGCATCGCCCAGGAGGTGCAAGAGTAGGGTCGGAGCTCAGCTCTTCACTGGGAACTAGGAGACTTTGGACAAGTTACTGCTCTGAAGACTCATTTTTCTCTTCTAACCAGCAGAGGTAACGCTGTCCATGCTGTCTGCCTTAGAGCATGGCTGTGAAACCAACAACCAGATAACAAATGGTGGTGTGCTGCAGGCACGCGCCGTCTCACCTCGCTCCCACTCCGGTCCTGACTCTCGGGCGGGTGGTTCTGCTCACAGCAGAACTCTGATGGATGCCTGGCCTCTCTGTCGACAGCTTCATCTCCCTTAACAAGGAGGGAGCAACACAGGAGATGGTTATTCTGGATTCAATCCTGGCTGACCAGCGAGAGCAGGTTGGTGGTGAGAAAGAGATGTATAGGGGATTTAGTTCACAAGGCATTTCACACACATCATCTTGCTCGGCTCTCCCAACAGCCCAGCGAGGAAATTGAGGTCTACTTGAAATTACACATCAGTGGGCTGGGGAGCCATGGCTGGAGCCCAGGCTTCCTTTTTCCACATTTTGTGCTTCTTCCTGAGTGCTCCCTGGAAGTCCCTAAGAGGGAAGGAAAGAGCTAGGTCAAATGACCATGACGGATGAAGACACTTCCCATCAGCCTACAAGTCCCAGGCACTGACAGATCCTTTCTTTTTTCTTTTTGATGCAGACATGGGAATGGAGGGGTGTTGGTGATAAATCCAAGAAAGGAAAAGCTCCGTCTTTTTCCTTTGCTGGGAAAAGGAGTCCCCTGGGGAACTGGAAGTGGAAGAGCCCAAAGACTAGAACCTGAGGCGTTATCTTCAGCAAGGGAGGGTAAGGAGCTGGTAGACATCGAGGTCGGACTTTCTTGAGCTCCAATCTTGGTGTTTCTGTAGTTGCATGGCCTTGGGCTTGTCACTTAGCTTCTTAAATCTTCAGTTTTGGCATCTATAAAATAGAAGTAAAAGAGCTTTGCTGTGGGAAACAAATGAAATTGTACAAGTCAAAGTACTATCTCAGTGCCTGGCACATGACAGGTGCTCAGTAAGAGAACACTATCCCTTTTCCTATGTAGCTGAACTGGGTCTGGCAGAGACCCTGTGCCATAGACTGAGTGTTAGTGTTTCTCCAAATTAATTCATTTACTGAAATCCCAATCCCCAGTGTGCTGGTATTTGGGGGTGGAGCCTTTGGGGATGGCTAGGTCATGAGTGGAACCTGTATGAATGAGATGCCCACTCTTATGCTGGGGGCCTCCGATGTGCAGTGTGAGGACACAATGAGAAGACCCCCATCTGTGAACCAGGAAGGGGCCCTCACCAGTCACCAAGTCTGCCAGCACCTTGAGCTTGGACTTCCTAGCTTCAGAACAGGGAAGAGGAAATTTCTGTTGTTTAAGTTGTGGCATTTTGGTTAGAGCAGCCTGAAGGACCAGGACACCCTGGTGGGCATGCACCAGGACTCTGCTGAGCTACACAGGAGCCACACATTCCTCACCTCCCAGCGGTTGGCTTGACCACCTCTGAGGCTTTTCAGAGAAACAGTCTTCATTCCATTTCTTGGCTTCCTCTGCCCTGTTCCCCTCACACCCCAGGATGCATGCTCTTCTGCCATGGCCATCCTTGTCTCCACAGCCTCGCCCTCCACCCTCATGGCAGGTTAACAGGTGAAACACCTGGGTTCAAATCCTTGCCCTACTGTTTATGAGCTGTGTGGCTTTAGGAGAGTAATCTAACTGCTTTATTTCTCAGTTCCTCATCTATAAAAATAGTGCAGTAATACTTACAACATAGATCTGGGCTAGTTTTTAAATGAATTAATACATATAACACATAACATAGTGCCTGACATAGAATAAATAAACATAAACTATTCTGGTTGCCACAGTTTGTTGGCTGATTTTCCTGCTCCTGGTCTCTGTCCTCCACAATTAATCAAGCCATACTTACTGGAATAAACTCGAAACACTAGCTTCTGCCCCATATTCCTCTTGCCTGGCTAAAGAGTGGCGTCCCACTTACAGCCTGGAGGCAGGATGCCAGGCTGCTTGTCTGGCAGGCAGAGGCCCCCACCGCCCTCCCATCTCACTGCCTCACTCTGGCCATCCCCACCGCCCAGACTTCCTGCCTGCTCTCCCTCCAGCTCTCTCCTGAGAGCACATGTCATGGGCTCATGGTGAGTGTTCCCAAGGCTCCATGCTTGGCTCACCTTAATGTTTATTGCAGCTCAATTCACAATAGCTAAGACCTGGAACCAACCCAAATGCCCATCAACAGTAGACTGGATAAAGAAATTATGGGACATGTACTCCATAGAATACTATACAGCAGTAAGGAACAATGAAACCCAGTCATTTGCATCAAGATGGAGGAATCTGGAAAACATCATGCTGAGTGAATTAAGCCAGTCCCAAAGAGACAAATATCATTTGTTCTCCCTGATCGGCGACAACTGAGCACCAAAGGGGAAACCTGTTGAAGTGAAATGGACACTATAAGAAACAATGACCTGATCAGCTCTTGTCCTGACTCTAGATGTACAATGTAATACTTTATCCTTTTTAGTATTTGTTGTTGTTGTTGTTCTAGTACTAGTGGTTGAACTCTGTAATTAACACACAATTATTCTTAGGTGTTTAAATTTTAACTGAAAAGTGATCCCTGTTAAATTTAAGAGTGGAAAAAGAGAGGGAAGAGATGTACAATTTGGGACATGCACAATCAGACTTGCCCCAAATGATGGAGTTAGAAATGTGCCAGGGGATTCCAATACAATCCCATCAAGGTGGCATGTACCAATGCCATCTCACTAGTCCAAGTGATCAATTTCAGTTCACATTCGATGGCTCTGATAGGTCAAAGAATCAAAGGGATCACACAAACAAGACAAGTGTCTGCTAATACTAACTGATAGAATCAAAAAGGGAGAGAAAGATCCAACATGGGAAGTGGGATACACAGCAGACTCATAGAATGGCAGATGTCCTAAACAACACTCTGGCCTCAGAATCAGCCCTTAAGGCATTCGGATCTGGCTGAAGAGCCCATGAGAGTATTGTAGGCATGGAAAGCCAAGATACCATGGAAAAGAAAAAAAAGAAGACCTAAATGAAAGATCTCTGCGAGTGAGATCCCAGTGGAAAGAACGGGGCCATCAAAGAAGGAGGTTCCTTTCTCTGAAGGGAGGAGAGAACTTCCACTTTGACTATGACCCTATCGGAATAAGATCAAAGTCAGCGAACTCTAAAGGCTTCCATAGCCCTGGCAACTCATGACTAGAGCCTAGGGAGATTACTGACGCCATGAACAGGAGTGTCAAATTGTTAAGTCAGCAACAGAAGTCACTGTGTACTTACATCCCATGTGGGAACTGTCCTTAATGTGTTGTCTAATGTGCAGTGATGCTATAACTAGTACTGAAACAGTATTTTTACTCGTTGTGTTTCTGCGTGGGTACAAACTGATGAGATCTTTACTAATTATATACTGAATTGATCTTCTGTATATAAAGATAATTGGAAATTTAAAAAAAACTGGTGTTAAATTGGAAATGGCATAGAAAATTAATTAATTTTTAAAAAAATATTATGTAGGATCTCTGTCTTTAATGTGCTGTACACTCTTATTCAATGCTATAACTAGTACTCCAACAGTATTTTTTTTTCACTTTGTGTTGCTATATGGGGGCAAACTGTTGAAATCATTACCTAATATATACTAAACTGATCTTTTGTATATAAAGAGAATTGAAAATGAATCATGATGTGATTGGAAGGGGAGAGGGAGCGGGAAAGGGGAGGGTTGCGGGTGGGAGGGAAGTTTTGGGAGGGGGAAGCCACTGTAACCCATAAGCTGTACTTTGGAAATTTATATTCATTAAATAAAAGTTTAATTAAAAAAAAAAGAAAATGTGGTGGAGAACCTTAACAACAGACTCAGTGAGGCAAATAAAGAATATCTCAGTTAGAAGATAAATCTCTGGAAATTTTACAGTCAGAAAGGAAGGAAGGAAGGAAGGAAGGAAGGAAGGAAGAACAAATTAGAAAACTCAACAGTGTTGGAGATTTTTGGGATACTATCAAACGGCCCAACATGCAGGTCTTAGGAGTTCCTGAAGGTGTGGAAAGAAAGAATGGATTAGAAGGCCTTTGTAGTGAAATAATTACAGAAAAATTCCCTAATTTGGAGAAAGGGATGTCAAGTACAGGAAGCACATAGAACTTCTAATAGACTTTACCAGGAAAGATCCTCACCATGACACATTGTAGTCAAACTCTCAACAATAAGGCATAAAGAAAAAAAATTCTAAAATATGCACGAGAGAAATGCCAGATTATTTTCAAAGGATCTTCAATTAGACTCATAATGGACTTCTCATTAGAAACCCTACAGGCTAGGAGAGAATGACGAGATATATTCCAAGTCTTAAAAGAAAAAAACTGTCAATCCAGAATACTGTATCCTGTAAAGCTCTCATTTATGAATGAAGGTGAAATTAAGTCCTTTAAGGTACCTTTCTCTGAAGGGAGAAGAGAACTTCCACTTTGACTACGACCCTATCAGAATAAGATCAAAGTCAGCGAACCCTAAAGGCTTCCATAGCCTTGGCAACTCATGACTAGAGCCTAGGGAGATTACTGACGCCATAAACAAGAGTGTCAAATTGTTAAGTCAACAACAGGAGTCACTGTGTACTTACATCTCATGTGGGATCTGTCCTTAATGTGTTGTCTAATGTGAAGTGATGCCCAAACTAGTACTAAAACAGTATTTTTATACCTTGTGTTTCTGTGTGGGTGCAAACTGATGAAATCTTTACTTAGTATATACAGAATTGATCTTCTGTATATAAAGATAATTGAAAATGAAAAAAAAAAACAAACCTGGTGTTAAATTGGAAATTGCATAGAAAATTAATTAATTTTTAAAAAAATATCAATTAGGATCTCTGTCTTTAATGTGCTGTACACTGTTATTTAATGCTATAACTAGTACTCCAACAGTATTTTTTCACTTTGTGTTGCTATGTGGGGGCAAACTGTTGAAGTCTTTGCTTAATATATACTAAACTGATCTTCTGTATATGAAGAGAATTGAAAATGAATCTTGATGTGAATGGAAGGGGAGGGGGAGCGGGAAAGGGGAGGGTTGCGGGTGGGAGGGAAGTTGTGGAGGGGGGGGAAGCCATTGTAATTCATAAGCTGTACTTTGGAAATTTATATTCATTAAATAAAAGTTAAAAAAAAGAAACGAAGTCTTTTAATAACAAACAGAAATTGAAAGAATTTGTCACCACTTATCCAGCCTTACAAAAGATGCTTAAGGATGTGCTACACCCAGAAACAGTGAAACTTGGTTATCACTATGAAAGAAGGTGAAGGCAGAAAATCTCCCAGTAAAAGTACAAAGGGAATGCAAAGTAAACAATAGGAATATTCATGGGAAAATGGCAGGGCAGTCACTACTTATCAATAGTCACCTTGAATGTAAATGGTTTCAACTCTGCAGTTAAAAGATCCAGACTGACAGAATGAATTAAAAAACAAGACCCATCTATTTGCTGCCTACAAGAAACACATCTCACCAACAAATACACATGCAGACTGAAAGTGAAAGGATGAAAAAAAGATATTCCATGCTAACAGAAACCAAAAAAGAGCTGGTGTAGCCATCCTAATATCAGACAAAATAGATTTAACACAAAAACTGTTAGTCGAAGAAGGGCACTATGCAATGATTAAGGGATCAATTCAACACGAAGATGTGACTATAATAAATGTATACCACCTAATTACAGGGCACCTGGCTATTTAAAAGAAATGTTAATGGATCTAAAGGGAGACATAGACTCCCATACACTACTAATGGGGGACTTCGATACCCCACTTTCAGAATGAACAGATCAATCAGACAGAAAATCAACAACTGGAACAACAGTTAATCGACACTATAGACCAAATGGACTTAACGGATATCTATAGAACTTTTCATCCTACAGTTGCAGAATACACATTCTTCTCACCAGTGCATGGAGCTTTCTCTAGGATACACCACAGGCCAAGCCATAAAATAAATCTCAGCAAATTAAAAAAAAAAATCTAAATCATACCATGCATCTTCTCTGACCGCAAAGGAACGAAGCTGGAAATTAACAACTTAAGAATCTCTAGAACATACAAAGACACATGGAAAATGAACAACATGCTCCTGAATGAATAGTGGGTCATAGAAGAAATCAAAAGAGAAATAAAAAAACTGTTCCTCAACATACTATTTGTTGAACTCTTTACTTAGTATAATCTTCTGTGTATAAAGTTAATTGAAAATAGATATTAGCAAAAAATAAGAGTCGAAATAGGAGGAGGAATAAGGGTGGGAGTTGGGTTGGGAGGGTGGGTATAGTGGGAAGACTCACCATGTTCCTAAAGTTGTATTTATGGAATGTATGAAGTTTGTATAATACCTTAAATAAGTTGCTTCTGGGAAAAAAAGAAAACAGTTCGTGACTTGGGAGAGGGATTAAATATAATATTTTAAAGCTGTTATCATGGTAAGATAGATTAATTTTTAAAAAAAAGTCCACAGGTCTCATTTGTAGGAGTTTGTCTTAAAGAAATAATCAGAGATGTGGTCAAAGAATTGAGTACATTTATATGTATTCATTGTAGTATTATATACATTAGTTAAAGAATCTGAAAATATCCTCAAGGGTAGGAATCTATCTCAGTGAAATATTAAACAGATTATCCTTGGCTTGAAATATTCTTCACTCATTTGAACCATATTTTAGAAAATATTTAATGACAATAGTATAATGTGAACTAAAAAATTAGGGCACATTAGTACATAATATTTATTAAATAATAAATTAGGTGAGAGTACCTGAAACAGCCTCCCACATTTCCAGTGAAAAACTTTTCACCTTTTTTAAAAAAATCAACAAAAAAATTCAAGACACACACACACAGACAGACAGACAGACACTCAGAGGGAGCTTTCAGCTGCATTCACTCTCCAGATAACATCATTGGCTGGGCTGAGCTGAAGTTGGGAGCTGGAAACTCAGTCCAGGTCTCCTCTGTGGTCAGCAGGGATGCAACTACTTTAATCATCATCTGTTGCATCCCAGGGTCTGTGTTGGTGGGAAGTTAGAATTGGGAACCAGAGCCAGGAATCCAACCCAGGGACTCTGCTATGGGATGAGGGCATCTTAACTGGCTCTGTAAATACTAAGCCAAACACCACCTGTCCCAACTTCTCACCTGTCAGAAATATGATAGACTGTGAAAAGTGTGTGAAATCAAACTTGAACATTGTGCAATATATGTTACAGTTTTATTTACTTTGTGAATGTAAAATATAGATAACATCTTATTAAGATATAAAAAAAACTGTCACCAAGTCCAAACTCCCATTACTCTATGTTTTCAAAAATGCATGATGGGGAAAAAAGATTGGAAGAATGGGAGCCAGCATTGTGATATAGCAGATAAAGCCGCAGCCTGTGATACTGGCATCCCATATGGGTGCTAGTTTATGTCCCAGCTGTCCCACTTCCAATCCAGCTCTCTGATATGGCCTGAGAAAGCAGTGGAGGATGGCCCAAGTGCTTGGGATCCTGCACCCATGTGGGAGACCTGAAAGAAGCTCTTGGCTCCCAGCTCCTGGCCCAGCCCTGACTGTTGCCATTTGGGGAGTGAACCAGCAGATGGAAAATCTCTCTCTGTGTCTCTGTCTCTGTCTCTGTCTCTTTCTCTCTCTCTGTATCTCCTCCTTATAGCTCTCTGTAACTCTGACTTTAAAATAAATAAAATAAAATAAAATAAAATAAAGGAAGAAATATATTAGATGGTTAGCTCTTCATCTCTGGAGCTGAAATTATGGTAGCTTCAATTTCCACTTTTATATTTTAAAATATTTTTTACAATAAACAAAATTTTCTAATTGGGTTAATTATATTGTATAACATGGGGCTGTCTCCCACTCTGTTTCTGGCATAGGTTCAGTTTAAGGAACTTCAGTTAGAACAGGGGTCA